>NC_083572.1:94229771-94502271 GCF_027579695.1 Neoarius graeffei
AGTGTCTTTGCACAAACTGCTTTGTGTCAGTGCCATACCTTGCTTCGCCTTTCTGAGCAGCTCGCCATAGACCATAGATGGCAACCGCTGGCAACGGGCTGCTGCCAAAGACGTGTACCTGCATGCGGTACTCTTGAACTTCTTTAGACAGGTCATTGTCTTTATGCCACAGGAATCTGAGGTAGTCTCTGTGCTCGCGCCTCACCAGGAATCCATAAAACATCTGCTGGATGTCTGGAGTGACAGCGATGAGATCCTTCCTGAAATGCAGCAGCACACCCAGGAGAGTGTTGTTCAGGTCAGGGCCTGTGAGAAGCACTGAGTTGAGGGAGAGGCCGTGCAGTTGGGCGCTTGAGTCAAACACAGCTCGTATTTGCCCAGGCTTCTGGGGTTGATACACTCGGAAAAAGGGCAAGTGCCAGCATTCCTTTGTGTCATCGATGGGTGGTGCGATCTCTGTGTGGTTGTTTTCAAACAGATTTTCCATGAAGGAGGAAAACTGCTGCTTCATTTCAGCATGTTTGCTCAGAGTGCACTGTAGAGAGCTGAGACGGGACAGTGCTTGCTCTCTGGTGCTTGGGAGCAGAAGACGAGGTGACTTGAATGGTAGGGGAGCTACCCAGTTGTTCTTTTCATCCTGCTGGACTTCTTTTTCCATTATTTTCAAAAAGAGTCCATCCTCAACGGACATGGCACACTTGTTGTCACTGTCTGTCCGTTGGAAAACAGTCAGCCTGAGCTGTTCCTCAGCTGGCATAGGCTTCAATGTGTGCGTAGAGTGGCCATACCTGTACTTCCCACCGTAGCATGGTTTCTCTTTCACGCTGATGCTGTTGTGGCAAGGAGTGAGGAGTGACAGACGTCCATTCTGGAGCACGTGTGTTTTGAAGACGCTCAGGGTTGGTTTGTGAATGCTGTCAAGGCAAATTTCGCTTATAATGACCTAGCCTAAGTCTAGACGCTGAGCGAAAGGTGCATTATGAGGACCATTGACTTGATCTCTCACCTTGTGCACGCATATCATGTCTCTCCCTAACAGGATCATCATCTCAGCATCAGGATCCAGCTTGGGAATGTGAGGAGCAATGTGTTTCAGGTGAGTGTGTGCGAGGGCTACCTCTGGAGTTGGAATCTCAGATTTGTTGGTCATTATTTCGTTGCAGTCAGTGAGAGGTGGAATGTCTAGGCACACACCTCCATTCACTGCTTTGATCTGAAAACCTGCTGCCTTTCTTCCGGTCATCTCCGTGGTGCCGGCGCAGGTCTTCATCGGATAAGGGGAGAGGCTGCTATCGACTTTGAACAGGTGGAAAAATTCAGAGCGGGCCAGTGAGTGGTTGCTCTGATCATCGAGTATGACATACATCTTGACAGAGTGCTCTGGCTGGTCCTGAGGGAAGATGCACACTAGGCACACCTTTGAGCCTGAGCATGGGAGGTTGCCCTTGCCACAAACCTTAGTGCATCATGATGTCACTTCGAGTGGGGAACTGCCTTGCGCCGCTGTGTCCATTTGTGGAGGGGGCGATGGATGGGAAGGCAGAGACGTGTCTGGGTACATTGCAGAGCAGAGTCTTTTGCTGTCACACTCACCACATTTCAGTGGTGCCTGACAATCCTTGGCAAGGTGATTTGGGGCGCAGCATTTAAAGCAGCGTTTGTGTTCCTTTAGAATGTCTTTTCGATCCTGCAATGTTTTTGTCCTAAATGATCTACATTTTTCTAATGGATGTGTTTTCTTGTGCACAGGGCAATATCGAGCTGGATCACTGTCTTTCTTTTCAGTGTCTGCGGAGCTTGCGGTGTCTGCATCAACAGTAGCAGACACATCTGTCTTGTGCACAGATACAGCAGTCTTGAATCCACTTTGCTTGAATGGAGTTTTCTCACCTTTGCTGTACAGATGGCTACTGATTGACAGGGTGAAGTTTGGATCATTTCAGGCCTTGGCTTGGCCATAGACAAAGTCCACAAAAAATGAAAAAGGAGGAAAAGTTGTTCTGTGCTGTTCCTTGTACTTCGAGCCTATGCTGAGCCATTTTTCCTGCAGGCAACTTCTCCACTATGGGCTTTATCCCACGAGGCATGTCGAGGTAGGCCAGGCCAGGGAGATATCCATCGTTTTTGGCTGCTAACAGCTCCATGAGAAGATCACTGAGCAATCTCAGCTTTGTGTTGTCTCTAGCAGACAGATGGAAGAAGCTATCAAGTCTTTAGAACAGGGCATTTTCTATTATTTCTGGTGTGCCATAGCATTCTATCAGTCTGTCCCAAGACAGATGCAGGGCAGCTTTGGGATTTGTGATATGGACAGCACAGACCCTCTTCACATGTTCAGATGAGTCTTTACCCAGCCACTTCACTAGGAGGTCCAATTCTTCACTATATGATAAACCTAAGCCCTGTGTTGCATTAAGGAATGATGACTGCCATGCCCTAAAGTTCTCTGGTGTGTCATTGAATTTTATGAGGCCAGTAGTCACTAATTCTTTGCGTGCAAGAAACTTGGCAAAGTCTATCATAGGTGGAGTGCTGGCATGAGGAGGAGAGTACTGACCCTGTTGTGTATGTGGACTGTTCATTGGCTTTGGGGCAGGTGTGTGTCCTGCTGCACATGGAGGCTGTGCTGGGGGGTCTGGAATCAATCTGAGGAGGCCTGAGGTTATCCGGAGGAGGCCTGAAGTCATCGACGGGAGGCCTCATTGTAGTTGTGGGTGCTGACTGCCATCTGGGGCTGTACTCATGTTGCTTGACCACACTACGGGATGTGGAGCCATAATACTGCATGCTGATCCCCTCTTGGCACTGCTCACGTTCCTCACGCTCATTCACTGGTGGTCTGAAGGCATTCCGTGAGGGCATCTCCTCAGCTGCTGCAGGTGGTGGCCTCTGTGTGGGGTTATTCTCGCTGCGCCAGACTCCATTGTAGACCGAAAAGGACAGTGAGTTGAGCTGTGATTGGCGTTACACATAATCTTCAGTGCGCTTTTAAATCACGTGTGGCAGCACGACTTCTCACATTTAGCACGTCTTCATTTCCTATAGCTGCAGCTGCTTCTAAACCTTCTGCTTTCACCCATGCAGCTTCTGCTTCCTTTTCAATTTCTAATTCTTCTAAATCTATGTCTAGCCTAGCTCTTTACCTTTTTTAATTTCCAACTGCTCCTTAGCATAGGTTACCTTGGTTGCTACTGCTTCGGCCGAAGCTCTGGCTCTGACGGCAGCCTCCAGGACAGACTTGTAGGAAGATGAACGCTTGGAGCTAGTGCTAGCTCTCGATGTCCCATTGACCGATGACTTAGGGGAGGGCGGTTGTCGTGAATTCTCCTCGGAGTTTACCGCCTCACTTTCGGCGATGCTGGATACATTCTTGGTGGCCATGCTTGAGTCTTTTGTCATTTCTTCAACTCACTGTGGTGTGGCTTTTCACTGTACTGCTCTCTCTGCACGTTAGGTACTTCGTGTACGTTATCACAGTTCAACAGTCAGCCAAACTCAGGTATACCACTACACTTGAGCCAGGCTCAGAGCCTCTTGCTCCCTTTATTCCTTTCTTAAATGGTGAAATACCACGAATGAAACTGCAAATGGAAACAATACAAACCCTTAGTTTCTTTTACAGTATGTCACTAATAAACAGTATAAAATTATGCTATTTTCTAGTAATGCACAAGAACTACGCGCCAAAGGTGAGCCCTTCATATTAACAGGCTAATACACGATCACCGCTGGCACACAATGTAGTTACACGCTTACATTAGCTCATAACATCAACTTTGTGCATGACTTTCCAGTCGATAAACTTCAAACTTTATAATGCTTAACATTACATTATATGCTCAACATTACATTACATAATTTTCATTTTTGTACTTTTCACTTTCGCTTTCCTTTTTCCGTTTTTTTTTCCGTTTTTTTCTCTTTCTTTTTTCGGAAGAACGCCGAGACCGGAAGCTTTCTTTTTCTCTCCTCCTGTGTAAAGTCCACAAGCGGAGGCCATCTGATCTGCTTTAATATCAACAGATCTTCATTTAAAGTACGTGAATCTTTTCATCATGGCACACCTTCAGCCTGTTCAGTGTGCTGAGTGCAGGACGTTTAGTCATGCTTCCTCCGTCACTAGCGATAGCTCTATTAGCTTTACTTGTGATAAGTGCAGATTAGTTAGCTCTCTGACGGAGAAGATTTCAGTGCTAGAAGCGCATGTCCAGGCTTTAGAGCAGGTTAGTGAGCGTGAGAACAGTGTAGTTTCTGTTAAGGAAAGTCTGGACGCCCTAGGTGGAGTTAGCAATCCCCCAACTCCGGCATTAGAGCCCTTACAGCGGGGCGAATGGGTGATGGCTCGGCGGCATAAGCGTAGAGCCAAAGCTACCGCAGAGGCTCACCCACGGGAGCACCACTCCTCTCCGCGTCACGTGTCGAACAGGTTTGCTCTCCTTAGTGATGCACCCACTGAGAAACCTGAAAGAGCTCTGGTTATAGGGGACTCTATCATACGGCACGTGAAATTAGCTCAGCCTTTAGGGGCACCAGCAGCTTTAGTCAGGTGTATACCGGGAGCCAGGGCACCGGACATAGCAGGTAATCTTAGGGTCCTAGGCAAGCACAGGTTCTCAAAGATAGTTATCCATGCAGGAGCTAATGATATACGCCTTTGTCAGTCTGAGGTTACTAAGAGTAACTTTGTAGAGGTGTTTAAATTAGCGAAGGCGATGTCCGATGCTGTAGTATGCTCTGGCCCCATCCCAATGCGGCGTGGCGATGTAGCTTATAGCAGGTTATGGTCACTGAACTGCTGGCTGTCCAGGTGGTGCTCTGAAAACAGTGTGGGCTTTATAGATAATTGGGCTAATTTTGAGGGCACTGCTGGCCTGTTAGAGTGGGACGGTATCCATCCCACTCGGGAAGGTGCTGCTCTCATTTCCTGCAGCATAGGTCATAGTCTCAGAACAGGCCTAGTTAATTTCTGACAATCCAGAGCCAAGGCCAGGGAGCAGACGAACAGGCTAAACCGACTGTCTGCTAGCTGCACAGAGTCGTCACTCAGGGCCCACTACATCGAGACTGTGTCTGTTCCCCGAGCTCAACAAAAAGGTAGAAATTTTCAGAGAGTTTGTTCCAGTAACCTAATCAATATAAAATTAGATCAGACTGACTGTACAGCTGCTGCCAGCACCTTTGATCTAAAGGTGGGGCTATTAAATATTAGATCTCTTACATCTAAAGCGCTAATGGTTAATGAACTCATTACTGATCAGGAGTTTAATGTACTGTGTTTAACAGAAACATGGATTAAGCCAAATGAATATATAGCATTAAATGAAGCGAGTCCTCCTGGATACAGTTATATACACCAGCCTCGTCTAACTGGCAGAGGAGGAGGCGTCGCGGTTATTTATAACAATTATCTAGGTGTAACACACAAACCTGGTTATAAATTTAATACATTTGAAGTTCTTCATACTCATATAATGTATGTAGCCTCGAAAAATAAGTCTACCCAGTTAATTCCATTGCTTATTATTTACAGGCCCCCGGGGCCATATTCTGAGTTTCTTTCTGAATTTGCAGATTTTATCTCAGATTTGGTTATTTCCTTAGACAAAGCTTTAGTTGTCGGAGATTTTAATATTCACTTTGATAACCCAGAAGACCCTTTAAAAACAGCGTTTGTGTCCATCTTAGATTCAGTCGGGATTAAGCAGAATGTCATAGGACCGACCCATAATGGTGGTCACACCCTTGATCTAATACTAACATTCAGATTAAACGTAGACAATATAGTCATACTTCCACAGTCTGAAGTTATCTCAGATCATTGTCTCATCTCATTCAAAATATGTCTGAGTAATAATATATGCACCTCACCACGCTACTGTATTAAACGTACTTTCACGTCAACTACTGCACAGAGCTTTATAAATGATCTCCCAGAGCTGTCAACTTTGATTGGGTCACTGTCAGCCCCTGCAGAACTCGATCAGGCAACTGAATGCTTAGAGTCAACATTCCGCCATACTTTAGATAATGTAGCTCCTCTAAAAAGGAAAATGGTCAGAGACAAAAAATTAGCACCCTGGTATAATGATGACACTCGCACATTAAAACAGACCACTTGAAAATTGGAACGTAAATGGCGTCAAACAAAATTGGTAGTGTTCAAATTGGCGTGGAAGGAGAGCTTCCTGAAGTATAGAAAAGCTCTTAGTGCTGCGAGATCAACATATCTCTCCTCCCTAATAGAAGATAACAAAAATAATCCTAGATTCCTATTTAATACTGTAGCAAAATTAACCAGGAATAAGTCCACTATCAACACATGCACACCTGCAGTATGTAGTAGCAACGACTTCATGAATTTTTTTTAATGACAAAATTGAGAATATCCGACAAAAAATTCAAACTACTAATTTAAGGTTAGACAATGAAATTGACCTTGTAGTTAACAATATAACTGTATCAGATCATCAGTTAGAATGTTTTACTCCCCTAAAAGAAACTGAATTACTTTCATTAATCTCTACATCAAAAGCCTCAACTTGCGTACTAGATCCCTTACCGACACATCTATTCAAACAGATAATGCCTGGAGTAATTGAACCGCTTCTAAAAATAATAAATTCTTCTCTTATGATTGGCTATGTACCCAAATCCTTTAAACTAGCAGTTATCAAACCCCTGATTAAAAAACCTGACCTTGATCCCTGTCAGCTGTCCAATTATCGGCCAATATCAAACCTCCCCTTTATCTCCAAGATCCTTGAAAAAGCTGTGGCACAGCAGTTATGCTCATATTTACATAGGAATAACATCCATGAAATGTATCAGTCAGGATTTAGACCTCATCATAGCACAGAGACAGCACTGGTTAAAGTAGTAAACGACCTACTGTTGGCGTCTGATCAGGGCTGTCTCGCTACTTGTGTTGCTTGACCTTAGTGCAGCATTTGATACCATTGATCATTCCATTCTTCTGGATAGACTAGAAAATGTTGTGGGAGTTAAGGGAATGGCCCTCTCCTAGCTCAGGTCTTATCTAACTGATCGTTATCAGTATGTTGATATAAATGGTGATATTTCTAGACGTACCGAGGTAAAGTTTGGTGTTCCACAAGGTTCTGTCTTGGGTCCACTGCTTTTTTCTCTATATATGTTACCTCTGGGCGATATTATTCGTAAACATTGTATTAGTTTCCACTGTTATGCTGATGACACACAGTTGTATGTCTCTGCAAAACCTGATGAGAGACACCAGCTTAATAAAATTGAGGAATGTGTTAAGGACATTAGACACTGGATGCTTATAAATTTCCTTCTGCTTAACTCTGACAAGACTGAAGTACTTGTGCTAGGACCACATACAGCTAGAAGTAAGTTTTCTGATTCCACAGTAACTCTGGATGGCCTTTCTGTTTCTTCACGTGCAGCAGTAAAAGACCTCGGAGTGATTATTGACCCCAGTCTTTCATTCGAAACTCACATTGATAACATCACCCGGATAGCTTTCTTTCATCTCAGAAATATTGCAAAGATAAGAAATTTAATGTCATTGCATGATGCAGAAAAACTAGTCCATGCTTTCGTTACCTCCAGGTTGGATTATTGTAATGCCTTACTGTCTGGATGTTCCAATAAGTGCATAAACAAGCTCCAGTTAGTTCAAAATGCCGCAGCAAGAGTCCTTACTAGAACTAGAAAATATGACCACATCACGCCTGTCTTATCCACACTGCATTGGCTCTCAATCAAATTTCGTATTGATTATAAAATACTACTATTGACCTTTAAAGCACTAAATGGTCTCGCACCACAGTACCTGAGTGAACTTCTGCTCCTCTATGACCCGCCACGCCTACTTAGATCAAAAGGTGCAGGCTATCTGCTGGTACCTCGTATAGTGAAGGCTACATCAGGGGGCAGAGCCTTTTCTTACAAAGCCCCACTGTTATGGAACAGCCTTCCAAGTAATGTTCGGGAATCAGACACAGTCTCAGCATTTAAGTCTAGGCTGAAAACATATCTGTTTAGTCAAGCCTTTTGTTAATGGTGTTTATGAGGTAAAGGAGTAGATCTGGAGGGTCCTCAGACATAGAGTGTTTTGGTAAACTGGGATGTATGGATGCTGTCAGTCCCCACTCGCTTGCTCACTCGAGTTTGTTGATGGTGCAGTGGCTGGCTGCTTTATGTCCCGGGGCTCCCTGTGTTACCTTCTGGCTCTCTCCTTTTAGTTATGCTGTCATAGTTAGTTGCCGGAGTCCCTGCTTGTACTCGGTGCAATATGTATACTGTTCCTACTTATTCAGGTGACATTGGGCATACCTAACCACCTGTGTTTTCTTTCTCTCCCCCCCCACCCCACCCCAAATCTGTCCCTCTGAGTTACATGGAGTCAACACGAAATCTTTTGGTGGAGACGGTGGGGACCTCGACTGGCTATCGTAGCCTGCAGGGAATCGGCCGTCAGACATTCTGTCGCATGTCCCAGACCCGGTGAAATGTAACTGAATTGTCTTGGCCAGGCCTAAGGGTCCCATCTGCATCTCATCATTGCTGAGGAGTGTGCTCCCATCACCCAATCAAGCATCCAGCCAGAGCAGGTCATGATATATTTTTTTACCATATTAACATGCCATTGTGTGTCATGCCTGATGTAAAGACTCTCGTCTCTGCGAGCCTACCACACAGATTTAATACTTGTCATTTTTAGGGCATACCTAACAATGTGTTTTCTTTCTCTCTCCCCCCCCCCCCCCATCTGTCCCTCTGAGTTACATGTTGATCCTGGGATTGAGATGCTGGCCTCTTCTGCCCCTCGGACCTGCTTGATCCATCCTGGTGCCCTGTGTCTGGTCGGAGTTTTATCGCCCCACTCCTGTGAAGGACGGCCCCATGAGGACAGTTGAGGGTTATACCTGTTAAAACTGTTAATATTATAGTCAGGCTGTCTGTTGTTGCCCAAATGAGGATGGGTTCCCTTTTGAGTCTGGTTCCTCTCGAGGTTTCTTCCTCATGTCGTCTGAGGGAGTTTTTCCTTGCCACCGTCGCCACAGGCTTGCTCATTGGGGATAGATTAGGGATAAAATTAGCTCATGTTTTAAGTCGTTCAAATTCTGTAAAGCTGCTTTGCGACAATGTTTATTGTTAAAAGCGCTGTACAAATAAACTTGATTTGAAACTTGATTTGATTTGATTACATTACATATTCCTATTCACTCATATAAACTTCTACATTAATAAACTTACAGCCATTGCTTTCGTGAGCATGAGAAGAGAAGATTAATTGAGTGACCAACTTTCTTACTGCTGGCTGCTAGTGCCTCAAGTACTGTATAAACATTCATCCCTTATCATTGCGCTTCAAAATAAAAGTCCAGTTCGCTGCAGAACTATAACTGTGTCTGTGTGTGTGTGTGTGTGTGTGTGTGTGTGTGTGTGTGTGTTTCTTACACTGAATTCCTTACCATAAATTTAAGCAAATACATTCATTAAATCATTTCAAGTACCTTACATATTACATCAGGAAAATAACTCTGAGGGCAGAACAATAATGGATGAGAATTAATTAATGGAGCATCCACTAGAAACTTTGCAGGCAGACTGCAGTGCGCTGAGAAACAACTGGTTTAAATAAAATTGCTTCACTCCAGCAGCACTGAATAATTAAAGGACATCATCAAACAGACCACTCAATCGACACTTCACATCTTTATTGCTGTCTAGTCAGGCTTTTTTTTTTTTTAATGAATATCATGTCAAGTGACCAGATGTCCCTTTTCATGAACATTTCCTCTTTTTAACATCTCAAGTATTGCTTTGATGATCCATCCATCCATCCATCCATTATCTGTAGCCACTTATCCTGTCCTACAGGGTCGCAGGCAAGCTGGGGCCTATCCCAGCTGACTATGGGCAAGACGTGGGGTACACCCTGGACAAATCGCCAGGTCATTGCTGGGCTGACACATAGACACAGACAACCATTCACACCTACGGTCAATTTAGAGCCACCAATTAGCCTAACCTGCATGCCTTTGGGGAAACCAGAGCACCTGGAGGAAACCCACGCGAACACAGGGAGAGCATACAAACTCCACACAGAAAGGCCCTCGTCAGCCGCTGGGCTCGAACCCAGGACCTTCTTGCTGTGAGGCGACAGTGCTAACCACTACACCACCATGCCGCCCGTGCTTTGATGATGATTTATAAAATTTCTAAGAAGAAAATGGTCTGTCATTTTATTTTCCTCTTAAGGCTAGTTCCTAGAATGAATTTTTGGCATCAATCAGAAAAATCATAAATGCGAGATGCTGCTTTGTCAAAAACCTGTTTGAAGAACAGCTTGTGAAACTGATGTATTCTTTGCTCACAATAGCACTGTGCAGAGATTTGCCATGAGATTTTTAGTACTGGGTTGTAAAACTATGACTAGTCTCTACTCCATATTACCCAACTGACTGAATGAATGACTAAAACCTTGCTCCTATCAGCTGTCAGCAAGTTATTATCCAGGAAATTATGTATCATTCACACTGAAATAGAAGCCTGGATTACAGACTGTGGAAGTGAACCTTGGCTACATGTATGGTATAGATCTTATGGAGTTCTAATATACTTAACAAATATACTTTAATATCAGTGCACAGTTTTCCAAGCTTCTAACCCTGAGGTTCTTAGGTTTCTTCCCACCTCAGGAAAACACATCAGTCCATGGACTGGCTAAGATAAATTGCCACAAGGTGTAAATGATTGTGTATGTGTGACATACATACACACACACACACACACACACACACATATATATATATATATATATATATATATATATATATATATATATATATATATATATATATTCTTGCAAATGTATTCACCCCTCCCCCTTCGTGTTTGTCCTGTTTTGTTGCATTACAAGCTGGAATGAAATGGGTTTTTGGAGGGTTAGCACCATTTGATTAACACAATATGCCTACAACTTTAAAAGTGCAAACTGTTTTTTTATTGTGACACAAACAACAATTAAGATGAAAAAACAGAAATCTGGAGTGTGCATAGGTATTCACCCCTTTCATATGAAACCCCTAAATAAGAGCTGGTCCAACCAATTCACTTCATAAGTCACATAATTAGTTGATTAAGCTCCACCTGTGTGCAGTCAAAGTGTCACATGATATGTCACATGATGTCTGTATAAATCAACCTGTTCTGGAAGGACCCTGACTCTGCAGCACTACTAAGCAAGCAACATGAAAACCAAGGAGCCTCCAAACAGATCAGAGACAAAGTTGCGGACAAGTGTAGATCAGGGTTGGGTTATTAAAAAATATCCCAAACTCAGAATATCCCAGGGAGCACCATTAAATCCATTATAGCAAAATGGAAAGAATATGGCACCACTACAAACCTGACAAGATAAGGCCGTCCACCAAAACTCACAGAGCGGGCAAGGAGGGCATTAATCAGAGATGCAACAAAGACACCAAAGATAACACTGAACGAGCTGAAAAGAGCCACAGCGGCGATGGGAGTATCTGTCCATAGGACTGCTTTAAGCCATACACTCCACAGAGCAGGACTTTATGGAAGACTGGCCAGAAAAAAGTCATTGCTTAAGAAAACACATTTGAAATTTGCCCAACAGAATGTAGCAGACTCCCCAAACACATGGAAGAAGATTCTCTGGTCAGATGAGACTAAACTTGATCTTTTTGGCCATCATGGGAAATGCCATGTGTTGCACAAACCCAACATCCTGAGAACACCATTCCTGCAGTGAAGCATGGTGGTGGCACTATCATGCTGTGGGGATGTTTTTCATCTGCAGGGACAGGAAAGCTGGTCAGGACTGAAGGAAAGATGGATGGCACTCAATACAGGGCAATTCTGGAGGAAAACCTGTTTGAGTCAGCCAGAGGTTTGAGACTGGGATGAAGGTTCACATTCCAGCAAGACAATGTCCCTAAACATACTGCTAAAGCTACACTGGAGTGGTTTAAAGGGAAACATTTAAATGTCTTGCAATGGTCTAATCAAAGCCCAGACCTCAATCCAATTGAGAATCTATGGTATAACTTGAAGATTGCTGTACACCAGAGGTGGAAAGTAATGAATTACATTACTCGCGTTACTGTACTTGAGTAGCTTTTTTGTGTACTTATACTTTTTCAAGTAATTTTTAAAGAGTGTACTTTTACTTTTACTTAAGTATGTTTTCTTTTAAGTAGTGTACTTCGGTACATTTTACATCACAACCGTTACTGAGTAAAAAAAAAATAAATAAAAAATAAAAAAAGGCTAAAACGGAGAAGGGGAAATGCGTTCTGGAAATGAATCATGGGAAGAACAGTTGTCGCGCGCGCGAGTCTCACACAGACGATGGCGGACATGCACCGGCGCTTTGGGGGGGGGGCTTTGGGGGGCTCAAGCCCCTGGGCCACAGCCAATCAGGGGCCTTGTAATATTAATAAAATAATAAACTGTCGGAATCGTGGGTCTACATTAATGTACGGATAGAAATAAGGTTAGAAATAAATGAGCGCACAGTAGCCTGCTGTAAGAGACATGGTGGATGTGGTTCGTGAAACGAACACCCACAACTGTACCAGAATAAAATGTAACAAAATGTTACGTCACGCACGAAAGCGCGCCAAAGACTGCAGACTACAGAGACACAAATTTAGAGGCTTTGAAAGATGAAGCGTTCACATGTTAGCGGGGCGCATAAAAGGAAAAAAAGAGAGATGCAGGTAATGATAGAATCATTGCCTAAAGTCACAGACTTTTTTAAGGTAAGGATCACCAATTTGTTCAGAATATCAGCTACTTATCAGTTATCAGCCTACCAGCAGCTAGGTTATGTGCAGCTAGGCTAGATATGCTATGATCTGTCCAACAGTAAAATAAATCAGTTGTGATTTGAATACGTGTCGTGTGATTTGAGTTATAATCCTGTTAGTATAATAGCATATTTCGATGGGGATAATAAAATGTCTAAAATGGCATCTACTGAAGAAATTGATGAAAAGATTGTAGCCTATAATTTTCACAGTTCGGGCAGCAGACAGAGTAAGCATACTGAAGAGAATAGCAATACAAAGCTAGAGCATATCCACATTTCTCGCTAGCTGTGTTGGGTGTGTTGTTAACCCATGTGGATTTAAGTGAAATACTTGAGAAGTTCTGTGGTCAAGACAGCGTTTTAAGGTAAGGACACTTGATTATTAATGTTTGCCCACCGTGGCTTGTTGTTGACGAAAGGCCCACATGATTTTGCCTTATGCAGCTACTGCTAGCGTCATGCTTTGAACTAGGTTAAGCTCATTTGCGCTAAAGGATGGGTTTGTTGAAGGACTTTGATGTAGCTAGTTTCTTTTTAAAAAATCGTATGCTCAAAACAGTATGCCCGTGTTCAGCATGTTCAACTTTTTTCTTGATGGAGTGCGTGAAATATTGTTGAGTGGTATTTCGATGCAGTCATGTCAAAAAGGCAGTTGAATGCACGGTCTTATTCAAGGAGAAGGAAGACTTGCATGATGCTTGAACATAGATCGGTAAAATAGACCCTAGTAGGACTTGGTTTCGTGTATTTCGGTCTGTAGAGTTATGAGTTTGGCCACTGTCCATGGTGTTTACGTTTCATGTGGCCACCGAGCCAAGTACCTTCATCATCATCATCATCATCATGTTCCCCTGTCAAAAGTTAAACTCTCTAGGGGTGCTTCTGCTGTAGCAGTTGCAGCAGTTGCTCAAAGTTCGATTTGTCCATCATCATATGTCTTATCTGTTGGGTGTCTATGCCCAGCAGATTTTCCCATTTCATCCATTTGTAACCATTTTTGTCAAACAGGAGCTGCTTTTGCACTTGGTTATTGCCCATCCGGCAAATGTGAGCAATATATTTTAATTGTTGTACGTAGCAGGATAGTTTTATATCCTGGGTTCCTGTCAGTTTCCGGAGGTCAGCATTGGAAATCTTGTAGCTCCTGTCTATATCTTCATTTGTAGTGTTCTTTTGGTCAGGGGCATTCTTTCGTTTATATCCACCTTTAATCATTTTCCTTAGGAAGCCGTGCCACACTACCTCAATTTTGTGAATTTCACTGGATGATAGTTGCCATGCCTGTGTGCTGTACAGGAGGCGAGATCGAACGCATGCCACTAGGAACTTTATACAGGTTTTTAGTAGTATTCGGTGGTCAGTTAGAACGTGTTTCAGTTCATTCCATTTCATGAATGCAGCACTTATCCTAGCATGCAGGAAGTGTGAGGATTCATCACAGTTGCTGACATGATATTTAAAGGTGCGGACGTTTTTAATATTAGTGCCGCCAAGGGAAATGATACTTGATTTACATTTGATATCCTCATTGACGTTAAAAGCCATTGTTTCTGTTTTGACATATGATATTTGTAAACCAAAGCGGGTGTAGGTCTTATCATACAACTGAAGAATATTCTGAAGCTCCTCGATGGATCCAGCGAGTATGGCCTGATCATCTGCGTATAGAATCTCTGTTATGCAACCCTGTCCTGATGCTCGTGCTTTCGTATGCATTTCTCTTGTGGATACCTCATTTGGAATGCAATATCTGAACTTGAAGCCTGTATCTGGGTACAGTTTTGATATCTCATGCTGTGCAATCCTGACAACAAAGTCCATATAGATATTAAAAACTGATGGCGATTCTAGGGCACCTTGTCTTGCAGTGAATGTTTGTTTTCATGCCACCGAGCTATTTTTATGTATTTTATTTTTTAAAAGGACTTGTCTGTAGGTGTGTGTGTTTTATGTTTACAACACATAGGTCTACATTAGCGCACGTGTGCTTGTGTGGTTATCTCTGGCCATGCCCCTGCGTGAAAGTTACGCAGTATCACTGTCCTGTCCGTGGTAATAATCAGAACCGGCTCTGTAATGATAATGCGCGCGTTCTTCTCTCCCTCTGTGGTTGGATGTGTTGAGCGATGTGAGCGTGGGCCTTGCACAGCTACACTGAGCCAAACGTAACCTATCATAGGCTTCTAGGCTCATTACGCGCTTACACTGTAAATGCTTGACACGTATTGCAAATAAAATAAGAGTGTTTGTTTTCCTGGCCAACGGTAAGGGTAGGGTTGACAGGTAGCCTATGAGGGGCCTAGCCCCTGGGCCATGGGTGTTGATAAAGCGCCCCTGCGGACATGGAGGAGACCGAGGAACCTGTGGTGGACGACCCTGCAGAAAACGCAATTTCTTCCAGTAATGAAGTGCACCCCTGGCCCTACATATGTGATCACTTCAGCTTCGTAGAGAAAAGGGGTGACAGTTTCATTATGCAATGCAGATTATGTGTGCCCAAGAAGACAACCATTGCGGCATACAAAAATTCGACATCTAATCTGCGCAAGCATGTTGAGGTAAGTATTGTCATTGGCATCATAATCACGGGTGCAGATAGAGGGTGGGACGGGTGGGATTCGTCCCACCCAGATTTAAATTCACCTCATTCGGTCCCCCCCACTTATAGGGAGGAAAAAACGTCTATGCTGTCTTTCTTTGCATAAGGCAAACCTCACGAAAAAATCAAAAGACTAATTACCATTTGGTTTATTGAGGTGCACAGCAGTATATACATAGTTGCAACAACTCACATAAAACAAAACAAAGACTGATATTCGGTTGGTTGAGCTGCACAGACTGCACAGGTTGCGAGCTCGAGCTTGGTTGCTATGGTTACCCACAACAAGTTTGACAGGCATATCGGGGTTGGGGTTGGTTTGCTGGCAGCTTTGTCCCCCCCAGTTTTTTGTCCCCCCAGTTCAAAAAACGTATCTGCGCCCCTGATCATAATGTTTCCTTTCCATAGTAAAACCGACAATAGGCTGGTTATATTCCAAAAATAGTGGATGGCATTGCTAATGTTGAAGTAGCAACCTGTTGGTACTGTAACATAACGGTAACTAGTCTGTTATTCGGTTGGCTAATCATGCAAGCAAGTTAGCTCGCCAACCTGACGTGATCAGTCCTCCTACCATTCTACATCCAACAGGCCAGAAAGGAATACTAAGCAAAACAAATAATGTTTGAATTGAATTGTTCAATAACACACAGTGCACACAGGCAAGCTACGAGATTTTGGTGCAACATTTCACTTTCATATTTCGTGTACAATGCTTTGTGTGTGGTCAGGGTGATGTAAACGACATGACTGTGTGTATTGACCTTTTTTGTTTGTCTCAGTTTTAATGCAGCATTATCCTAAGCATTCAATTTGATACACTTCCTTTAAATAAAACATCTGGGTTGAGATGTACATATCCTTGTTTCCTCTTCTTTTTCATTTTTGCACAACACAATGGAGGCAGAAAACACCCATTGTTAAAAGTAACGTTTTACTTTTACTCAAAGTACATTTTAAATGATCTACTTTTTACTTTTACTTGAGTAGATTTTTTGTCTGGTAACTTTACTTGTACTTAAGTAAAATTTCATCAGAGTAACAGTACTTGTACTTGAGTATAATATTTTAGTACTCTTTCCACCTCTGCTGTACACCAACACAACCCATCTACCGTAACTTGAAGGAGTTGGAGCAGTTTTACCTTGAGGAAATGGGCAAAAATCCCATTGGCTAGATGTGCTAAGGCAATAGAGACATACCCCAAGAGACTTGCAGTTGTAATTGCAGCAAAAGGTGGCTCTACAAAGTATTGACTTGGGTGTGTGTGAATATCTATGTGCACTCAAGATTTCTGTTTTTTTTTCCATCTTAATTATTGTTTGTATCACAATAAAACAACCATTTTCACCTTTAAAGTGGTAGACATGTTGTGTAAATCAAATGGTGCTAACCCTCCAAAAATCCATTTTAATTCCATCTTGTAATGCGACAAAACAGGACAAATACCAAGGAGGATGAATACTTTTGCAAGACACTGTAATCTGGATTCTCATCTTATCTCATTACCTCTAGCCGCTTTATCCTGTTCTATAGGGTCGCAGGCAAGCTGGAGCCTATCCCAGCTGACTACGGGTGAAAGGCAGGATACACCCTGGACAAGTCGCCAGGTCATCACAGGGCTGACACATAGACACAGACAACCATTCACACTCATGGTCAATTTAGAGTCACCAGTTAACCTAACCTGCATTTCTTTGGACTGTGGGGGAAACCGGAGCACCCGGAGGAAACCCACGCGGACACGGAGAGAACATGCAAACTCCACACAGAAAGGCCCTCATCAGCCACGGGGCTCGAACTTAGACCTTCTTGTTGTGAGGCGACAGCGCTAACCACTACACCACCGCGCCGCCCAATCTGGATTATACCTGATTTAAGTTTTATAGACTTGAAAGTGTGACAGTGTCACATTTTTTTAACTGATATATATTTTTATTTAAATGTTTTAAAATTTTTTGTGTCATTTGTTGGAGTATATCATCTTTATCTGTAGGCACTGCATCAAACAGAGTGAAATGTCTGCTTGTTTAAATATGTTGAGAGAAGTCTACAATTTACGTGGAATGTACTTATACATGGCTGTATGTAAACTGTTTTCTTTTTGTAATATAAACTTGTAAGTAGGTTCCGTGAGTTAATTTATGTTACAACTTGCAAAGTCAAGGAGTAATGTGGAATCCTAACATCAAGAAACTGCCAGATCAAACATGAACCTGAACAAGGCAGTAATGATTTTTTGTTCTCAATTGACAAGACGCTGACTTTATGAAGAGTGAATTAGCATCAGGAGTGAGTGAGTGAGTGAGTGAGTGAGTGAGTGAGTTAGTTAGTTAGTTAGTTAGTTAGTTAGTTAGTGCGTGCATGCGTGCGTGCGTGCATTGGGGTGCTCCCCAGAAAGATTAAAATTAAAGTCCAAACATGAAATAATCCAGAAAAAATGTCTTCAGCCCTGACAAGTGGGCTAATTTACAGATTCTAGAATTCAGTTTACACTTTAAGTGGTAGTATTTCTTTAGCTAACAGATCACAAGTGCATGAGAGCTCTGGCCAAATCAAGATCAGCTGGGTGGTGCACACGCAAATAGCAGCCAAGCCCTTTTCCTGTTGACCTTCATCTCTTTAAACATATTCCTTCCAGACAATACAGCCAATCAAGCAAACCAAACAGACCATAAATGTCACAACTTGTACTAATACACTGGTTACACCCTTCCAGATTCAAGCTTTCAAATGGATGAGGTTCTCATAGAAGGGTATCAGAGTGTTCACTTCTCAGATTCAAGTTCACTCAACTTGTATTTTGAATTGACGTGTAGATTTTTTAAAAAACTGATGAATAACTTTTCATCAGACGTTTGCACAAAAATAAAGAATTTCACTCTCACAAACCCACTGCGTGATGACCAATCAGTCCAGACGTCAGTGAACAATTCATACCTTACCACACAGCAGTGGTAGACACTGTGACGTGAGAAGAAAAATGAGAGATGGAAAGGTTAGAAATGTGACTGTGAACATAGTAATCCACACGAGACCGAGTCTCCAAAGCTCTCAGGACTGAGGTCATTGCACAACACGGTTTTCCTCAATCGCAAGGGACTACCAGTGGACCTTTTCCCACGCTTCCCATTGCAGGACACAGTAGACTCTGTCCCCTGGATGTTGGTTCAATTAAATTACAGATTCTCTTGTCCCCTTGTTTTGTATACACGGTCTCCAAGATCATTATGCTGAAGTCACACACACTGTTATGGTCAGGAGGATGTACACAGTGTTAGGAACAAATGTGACATAATAGAGTACGTCTTCTAAGGTCATCCTGGAATGCTGTTCTTCCTGTATTCAGGGAATGCTGGATTTTCTTGAACAGTTTATATATTAAAGATTCAAACTTGCACCCAGAAGGTCAAGTTAAGGAGTGCTTAGATACAGTAGATACAGTAGATACATCAACCCCGACTGGATTTATTTATTTATTTATTTATTTATTTAGTGTCCTGATTCACAGGTTAGAATTCAGTGATATTAAATGGATGATTGGGTAGTTCTTCAGTAACAGAATCACATTCTCAGCAAAATTTGGTAACTTTTTAAGTTGCAGTACTCAAGATAATGGTATTAAATAAAAATTTCAAACTGTATGGGGTATCTTTTGACCCTACAAAAAAGCATTGAAAAATTGACTGTTTAACTCTGAATGCAAACTCTTTTATGAGGAAACAAAAGTCAGTAACGGAATTACGTCAGAAAAAAAACTGAACTTTCATTTCTTAAAATTCAAATCAAGATTTATCTGAAGCGACATTGCTTTCATTGGGGTGATGATTTTTAAATATGGTTTTCAGTCCATTTTGCCTTGGATTCCATACTTCAGCAATATCACTGAACTGACAAGTTAAGACAATCTTAATAATTCCATAATTGTGGCCTCTCTGCTGAAGAATTGCCCAGTAATCAATGAATGAGTTGTCATGTGGCCAGTTACTTTTAACACCCAAACAAAATTATTTTCCAATAACTAAACATCCTGAAATGTTTTATTCCTCTTTTCCACAGCAGTTTGCTAACTATTCTTTTTTTTTTTTGTTAATGAAGAACAAGCCATATATTTAACCATTTCTAGTTGCCTTTAATGTTGTGGGACATCCACAAAACAAGTTAGTAGCTCTTATCATTTATGTTGTAGAAGGTCTAAACAGTTGCTCCCTCACCAATCTATTTTTATTCTCTCAAAGTTAATAAAAAACAAACCAAAGGAAAAAAAAAACACCACTTGTCATTTTACCAAGAAATCATAGTGGGCAAAGTTCTCAGTCCTGAATAGTCTCCTGTGTTTGCAAAGTTCCTGACATGCTAGACATCTAATCTTTCATCAGTATAAAAGGTGACATCATCATCATCAGGTTCCATCCTTGGTTTGAGGGTTGGATGTAAGGGTCCTCCAGTCGCTTCTGTTATGTGCCATTCGTACAGCCTCGATGTAGTTGAGACCGGTCCACATGATAATATTTGTTGTCCACACTGTCCTTGGTCTCCTTCTCCCCTGCTTGCCATTGATCTTCCCATCAAGCAGTGTGTGATGTAAGGCATTAGGTCGTATTGTGTGTCCAAAGTACCAGAGATTCTTTACCTCTATTAATTTTGTCAGTCTTTTAATAATGCCCATTCTGTTTAGTATTTCATTATTGGACACTTTATTCATTCAGGATATTTTTAGCATTCTCCAGTATGTCCACATTTCAAAGGCTGACAGGCGTTTTTCCATCCTAGGTGTTATAGTCCATGTTTCAGTGCCGTACATCAATGTTGACCATACATATCCTCCTGGAAACCAAGAAAAAATGTCTCTCAATTTCTCTTTTGTTGTGATTTCCTTACTAGGAATTTCCCAGCAACCCTCCTACCGTAGTCACATGATATATCATTGGAAAGCCCAGGATGCACTCTTTACAGCACACCAGGATTCAAGTGAATAGCTTGAAAGAGTAAGAGGGTGTGCACGTAAAACAAATGTCATCTACAGAGGACACAAGTCTATGGGTTGGTTCTGAGGAGGATAACACTGAAGCATGCATTTCTTAAACGTGTATTACTACCATCAGCAGTGCCTACAGTATTCCGGAGGGGGTCTACTAGTAGCTATGCCGGATCCAGCAGTCGCCTGGGACAAGGCGACTCCTCCAAAGACAGTTCTCCTGTCAGAACATGTGTTGAGAAACGACATAAGATAAAGGTATGTAGAGCTATAGAGTGCTCCGACATGATGCTAAAAATAGTAACCATGCGGTCTGCGCGGCCATGTTGAAAGTGACTCGCTCCAGAGCGCTCATAGAGTACACATCATAGAGTACACATTCATGATAATCATAAATGTAATCATAAAGTCAGCGTGATATCAGTCATGTATTTGCTTGTGAAAGCTTGCGGCTTTTATGTAACTGCCGCCTAGCAACGAGAGACAAAGGGTAAAGAGGGTAGGTTATCATAGATTCTATTCGGAAGAGATCAATACATGATTGCTTAAAAATTAGGTATTTTAACAATTTGCATCTGTTTTGTGATTATCGTGACACTTGTGTGTTATATAGAACTGTATGTCTTATCAGCACATCGAGGATCTTCCACCGGAGGCTTTAGCAAGTACTCGTAGCAACACTACACTTTACCCTTTGCCATGCGTTGTTAGGGAACGGTAGCAAGTACCCCGATGACCGACTTCAAGAATATGTAGAAAAAATTTAGAAATTATACTTTCCAAAAGTCATTTGAGCTTAGTGTATTGCATTTCCATTTATACTGTAGGTGCTTGCTGATGTTTTTGCGGAGTATGACGCAGCTGCTGAATCAGAAGCTGCAGAGTTTGTATGTACTAGTTGTGAACATTCACATTATTATCAATCTCATTTATTTAAAATCAGATAAAATCATGCCATCATGATCACTGCTTAAAGTACCAGTATTTGGTTGTTCTTTTGTTCAGAGGAAGAGCTAGCACTAGAGAGTTCACCGGGGTTTTCATGCGCCATTTCCATTGAGTAGAACAGCCAGTGAACCGCAGCGTGTTCTTCCGCTGACGTCACAGCATGGCCGCGAGCCACGGACCCAGTTTTCTTGCGCTGTGCAATTAAAAGTTGGATATTCGCGTAACAACAGCTTCTTTTCACGTAATTATAACAGAAATCTAACATGTTTGCCATGTTGTATAGTTTATTTAAGAAATTGCATAGAGTCATGTTCGTGTCATCAGCCCTTTAAATAGGACAATTAATAAATTTAGAGCCACGTGGCCCTAAACTCTCTGCTATTTTTCCCTGCTTCACCATGACCCAACTCAAAATACTACATCATGCATCACGTGGTGGGCTTTCCCCGTTCATGCAAGACATTGTGGGATACAGATTTGAAACAGGAGAGAAAAATGGAGGACGTGAGTGTGCGAATGAAATGTGAAAGACCGACTACAGTAACAGAAAGCGAGAAGAAAAGACGTTATGTTATATACGAAGGAAAGGAAACGCAGGACCAAACTAATAAATACTGGCGGTCAGCGAGCACCTCAGTGTGATCAGCTGTTTGTTTAGCGACAGAATGATGGAACTGTCAGTGCATGGTCAAAAGTAAACCTGTAGATGGCAGTAATGCAACACTGTGGATGCCAGCTGCCGTAAAACCAAAAAGAAGAAGAAGAAGAAGGTAAACCTGCGCATGCACACACACACGGACTTCCTCTGTCTGCTTGCCTGCGTGAAGTGAGTGATTTCATGCACATTATTTGAGGAATTCCCTCAAATTCACTTCCCAGCCACAGAGTGGCCTTTTTTTTTGTTCTTCTTCTTCTTACTATTATTATTATTATTATTATTATTATTATTTTAGGGAGGCACGGTGGTGTAGTGGTTAGCGCTGTCGCCTCACAGCAAGAAGGTCTGGGTTCGAGCCCCGTGGCCGGCGAGGCCCTTTCTGTGTGGAGTTTGCATGTTCTCCCCGTGTCCGCGTGGGTTTCCTCCGGGTGCTCCGGTTTCCCCCACAGTCCAAAGACATGCAGGTTAGGTTAACTGGTGACTCTAAATTGACCGTAGGTGTGAGTGTGAATGGTTGTCTGTGTCTATGTGTCAGCCCTGTGATGACCTGGCGACTTGTCCAGGGTGTACCCCGCCTTTCGCCCGTAGTCAGCTGGGATAGGCTCCAGCTTGCCTGCGACCCTGTAGAAGGATAAAGCGGCTAGAGATAATGAGATGAGATTATTATTTTAGATATTGCAGAAATAAACATATATCAGAATGACCAAATTTCAGAGGGAACTAAATTTCACCGATTTTATGAAATCAAAAGGCCGTATAGCTTTCAGTCCATATTTTCTATCCCCTGATTTTTTTTTCAGGGTTTCAGGGAAGTGTTTAAAGGTTGTAGTCTAAATGCACAAACGCTGAAAAAGTGAGTTTTTCTTAATATGTCCCTTTTAAATAAACATCTAACAGAAAACCTGACCATATCAAATATTCTGTCTTTCTTTGCCAAAAAAAACCCCACACACAATCTGTTCATATTCTATTTTAGCCATTTGGATTATGTGAAGCATCTGGCCTGTGAATGAACGGTTACTATAGAAACAATAACATCTTAAAACAAGCACATCAATATAATTACTGTTACAGAATTTGAATCAACACCTTCTGACCAATCAGATTTGAGAATTCAACAGCGCTGTGGTATAATAATACTAACAATTTGGACCCCACAGTTTCACACATAGTGTATATAATTTGATCCAAGAGTAACGTTCACTATCCTGTGGAAATGTATAACCCCAGTAGTCATAAACCTTTGAGAGGCCAAATTTATGCTTCCTGCATCTTATGACATAACCCATCATAACTTTTTTTTCATATTATTATTTTTATGTCTTATATGATCATCGCCCTGATTCTCTGATATATGTGCTTTATCGTCACACACACACACACACACACACACAGAGTGGATAGCAGATGATCAAATCTTTAAATTTAATAATATTAAGCTAGTTGTACAAGGTATGGATCCAATTATACCATGATGATGAGCAGATAATTAGTTTATTAGTGTTTTAAGCCCTTATTATGAACTGCTGGACAGCTGCACAGGGACGTCCTGTCCCTAAAGAGCACTATTAGTGAGAAACATGTCCATCCATTTAAAAGCATATAGTCCAAGCATGAAAGCTATGTTTTTTTTTTCTGCTCTTCTAAACTTTAATCTACAATGCAATTGCAATACAATATAATTTGTAACTGTAGGAATCAGAAATACAAAAGTCTCAGGCACCCTATTTTTTTTCATACAAACATTGTTATGGGCGGCACGGTGGTGTAGTGGTTAGCGCTGTCGCCTCACAGCAAGAAGGTCCTGGGTTCGAGCCCCGGGGCTGGCGAGGGCCTTTCTGTGTGGAGTTTGCATGTTCTCCCCGTGTCCGCGTGGGTTTCCTCCGGGTGCTCCGGTTTCCCCCACAGTCCAAAGACATGCAGGTTAGGTTAACTGGTGACTCTAAATTGACCGTAGGTGTGAATGTGAGTGTGAATGGTTGTCTGTGTCTATGTGTCAGCCCTGTGATGACCTGGCGACTTGTCCAGGGTGTACCCCGCCTTTCGCCTGTAGTCAGCTGGGATAGGCTCCAGCTTGCCTGCGACCCTGTAGAAGGATAAAGCGGCTAGAGATAATGAGATG
Organism: Neoarius graeffei; assembly: GCF_027579695.1. Lineage (NCBI taxonomy): Eukaryota > Metazoa > Chordata > Actinopteri > Siluriformes > Ariidae > Neoarius > Neoarius graeffei. The sequence goes on from NC_083572.1 coordinate 94,253,912, forward strand.
AGATGAGACATTGTTATAGATTTCCATTTTATGACTTATACATTATCGAGTCAGTACTAAAACATTTTAGAGTTCCAAACGTTCATTTTCCAGCACAAAATTAAATGTTACAGGAAAAAAAAGTTTGCATCTGAGCAGTATACTCCATAACAGACCACGTTTCAGATTAAAAAAGAAAACATAATGAAGACTGCTGGGTTTTGGTGCAAAATGAAGACGTGAGTGTGACAGTCAAAGTGTCCAGAAGAACTGTGGCTGGTTCTGTAAGATGCTCAGTAAAACCTACAGCTCATTTCCTTATCAAACTGCACTCATTGTACCTGAGACTACTATTTTTTTTTTTTTAAAGCAAAGGGTTGTCTCACACCAGATACTGACTTTGTTTCATTTATGATGGCTTACTGCTTACTGTTTATAGTATTTTTTTTCATGTTTAAAATTTTCATTTCATTATTTTTAAGCCATTTTTGGTCAGCAGCATTTCTTTACATGTGCCTAAGACTTTTGCACAGCACTGTAGGTTGCTGTTATGGAACTGTGTGCATCTATAATAGGACAAAAATTAAATGATAGTTCATGGGTGATTTTGGCTATTACTATTTCATTTGTGTCCCAGGAGGGTGCTTATATGCATATAATACCACCTCCATGTTTGACTATTATTATAACATAGACCACATAATATGGAGCATGAGAGGTCCATTCAGTCCAGTCGAAAGCTTGGAGTCCTGACAATTTATTTCTGAACAAGTGGTGCCCTCTATTGTCAAAAATCAGTAAATGCAAATCATTATAAATGTATAAAAGAAAGATGATTTGCAAGACTCACTCACTCACCCTGACACCTTTAGACCAATTGGTCTATCAGTTTTTAGCATCTTATGAGGCTGTCTGTGTCTATCTTGAGTATGCTTCATCAACTGCCAGCTTGCTAGGCCTGTTGCAGACAAACAACCATTGACACCCAAGAGCAATTTAGAGTAGCCAGTTAACCTAACTGCATGTCTTCGGACTGTGGAGGAAACCGGAGCACCTAGAGGAAACCCATGCAGACACGGGGAGAACATGCAAACTCCAAACAGAAAGGCCCCATCAACCACTGGGTGCAAACCCAGAACCTTTTTGCAGCGAGATGACAGTTCTAACCACTACACCACCATGCTGTCCCTGAATGAATGAATGAATTTGTGGGTTGTTTTCAGATGTAATATTATGAGATCAAGCTAGCTAGAAGAAAATGATTAAATTCAGTTCGTTTTCATTTTACGCTGACAAACTCACACAAGCATTTTCAATCTTAAAAGCTTCATTTACTACCTGTATAAAGAAATGTCTAGTTGAAGCAGACTAGACATATTAGACACCTGAGAATCTTGATCACCAGGAAACTGCACCATTTCTCAAACTATATTATTGAAAATCGTGTCTTGGCTAGGGTGCACAGTGGTGTAGTGGTTATTGCCTCACAGCAAGAAGGTTCTGGGTTTGAACCCAGTGGCTGATGGGGGCCTTTCTGTGCAGAGTTTGCATGTTCTCCCACTATTATGGTTTCATAACCCTTTCCAGACTAATTTTGACAATGTACGGTACTTATTTCAGTGTGGTTGCTGATGATAAAGTTCAGTATGAGGGACTGCAATCAAGCCTGGATGTGTTCAATCAGCTGTGTTTACTCAGACGTTCGCTGTCAAACTTTATTTTGTCTACACTTCAGAAAATGTTCAGTGTGGCGAGCACATAAGGTTAGAGGAAGTCAAGGAAGAGCAAACAGTTTGTACTGTAAATCGGATGCATGTATTTGTGTGTTTGTTTTGGATCTAGGGCTAAAGGGATCAAGACTAAGTTGGGAACTCTGTTCCAGACGCCAGAGAATGCCATTGACCTCATTATCCCATACCCAGAAAAGCCTGAGAAGAAACCAGAAAAGCTTCAGAAGTGAGTCTCTCTCTTTCGCTCTCTCTCCATCATACAGTATATTGCACATACAATATTAGTATTTCTTTGCCTTTTTCATCAAAGAGCTGTTGACCATGAAACAGCTGGATATCAAATCAATAAATAAATACACACAACTAGATACATAGGGCAGCATGGTGGTGTAGGGGTTAGCACTGTCGTCTCACAGCAAGAAGGTTCTGGGTTCGAGCCCAGTGGCCAATGGGGGCCTTTCTGTGCGGAGTTTGCATGGTGTCTGCGTGAGTTTCCTCCGGGTGCTCCGTTTTCCCCCACAGGCCAAAGACATGCAGGTTAGGCTAATTGGTGGCTCTAAATTGACCGTGAGTGTGAATGGTTGTTTGTCTGTATGTGTCAGCCCTGCAATGATCTGGCGACTTGTACCCCGCCTCTTGCCCATAGTCAGCTGGGATAGACTCCAGCTTGCCTGCAACCCTGTACAGGATAAGCGGCTACAGATAATGGATGGATGGATGTCTTGGATACAATAAACTCTCACTCAGGACATGGAGACCCCTGCTGGCAGGAAGACGTGGCAGTCAGTTCCTGTGTGTTGTAAATGTATTTACCATGGACAAGAATATTCATATGTTTCATGCACTGGTGAAAGAATGGAAACTCAATTTACCTTAAATGTCCTAATAGCAGCACTTTTATAAATGTTTAAAAAGTGCTATTATGGAACAGGAAAACTACCGTCATTACATTCCAATGTAATGGAGCACCCCAAGGAAACCCATGCAGACACGGGGAGAAGATGCAAACTCCACACAGAAAGGCCCTCGTCGGCCGCTGGGCTTGAACCCAGCACCTTCTTGCTGTGAGTTGACAGTGCTAACCACTACACCACTGTATAAAACAGAAATAGTACATGAAAACAACCACCACCGTGGGCGGCACGGTGGTGTAGTGGTTAGCACGGTCACCTCACAGCAAGAAGGTTTTGGGCTTGAGCCCAGCGGCCGGCAGGGGCCTTTCTGTGGGGAGTTTGCATGTTCTCCCCGTGTCTGCGTGGGTTTCCTCCGGGTGCTCCGGTTTCCCCCACAGTTCAAAGACATGTGGTTAGGTTAATATGGGACAGTCTTGGGCTGACGTGCCCTTGAGCGAGGCACCTAACTCCGAATTGCTCCCCAGGTGCTGTTAGCATGGCTGCCCACTGCTGTGTGTGTGTGCTCATTGCTCACGTGTGTGTGTTCACTGCTTCAGATGGGTTAAATGCAGAGAGGAATTTCACAAGTGTGTGATGAATAAAGTTCTTCTTCTTCTTCTTTGGTGCTTATTTGGTGTTTAATTTTTTGCAGCCTCAAAAAAAAAGTTGATTTGCAGCACTATACTGGATGTCCTTTTTAATTATTTTTAAATATATCTTCAAAATTCAATATATTTTATTTCAAACAGATTAACCATAGCCCACTTCATGCATAATATAGTGCTTTTCACAACACATTTTAACATGGGGGGGGCAGCCATGGCCTGAAGGTGAGAGAAGCAGCCTTGAGCCCAAAGGGTTGCTGGTTTGATTCCCGGCAGGAAAAATGTGAGGGGAGTTGAGTGAATGAACAGCACTTTCCCCTCCCTCTGTATCATGGCTGAAGTGCATGTGAGCAAGGCACCTAACCCCCAGTTGCCCCCTGGGTGCTGTAGTATAGCTGCCCACTGCTCTGGGTATGTGCGTGTGCTCATTGCTCACTTGTGTGTGCATGTGTGTGTGTGTTCACTGCTTCAGATGGGTTAAATGCAGAGGAGGGATTTCACTGTGCTTGTGTCACTGTGACAAGTAAAGGCTTCTTCTTCTAATCAAACCATAAAAGGCTCATAAAATGAGACTTATTTGTCTCCTTCTTTTCATCATATAAAACATGTTAACACCATACTTTTCTAACATATCTAGGAGAAGATAGTTATTCCTGCTCTGAGATTGCATGACAGTAGAATCAGAATCAGGTTTATTCCCAAGTATGTTCTCACATATAAGGAATTTATTTTGATGTTTGGTGCATGAACAATGAAAATTAAAAAAAAAGAAAGAGACAAAATTACATAGAATAAAATATGAATAAATGTAAAATATACAGTGAGAAAAGAAATAAACATATTGAGAAAATATATGCAATGGATTGTATAAATAACTAAGCTGTACAGTGTGTGTCGGAATGTGCAATAAAAAGTCGCAAAATAAAGATGGAGTGTCATGTCATGTGCAAACAGCAGTCCATAGGGGAAGTGTGTTAATGTAACTCATTGGGAGTGTGTGTGTGTGTGTGTGTGTGTGTGTGTGTGTGTGTTGGAGGGTGAGCAGAGTCAGTGGGGGTTTCTGACTTTATTGATGAGGCCAACTGCTCTGGGGAAAACAGCTGACTTTGTGGCATGAGGTTTTGGTCCTGATGGAAAAAACCTATCATTTTAACGGGGTGTGTACACTTTTTTATATCCACTGTACATTGCTCATATCAATGTATTATTCTCAAAGTAAAAGAAAAAAAAAGAAAAAGAAAAAAGAAAAGGTTTTACTGAAAAGATTTTGTGTGATTTATTCAATATAAAAATGATCTTGTACATAATATATAAAATACAAGTACAAAAAACATGAAAATATTGGGATGACACAAGAAAGTGTAAACATATATCCATTGTGGTCCCTAAAAAAAGAAAAAAAATGTATAAAACTGACAATATCACAGAACAACATAATATAAACTTAACAATAGAAAAATGAACTAATAAACAGTTAACAGGTTATATAAGTAAAAGAAAAAATAAATACAACAATTCACATAAAAATAAAAAAAAACGATGGTATACAATTGAGAAAAACTTATCAGTAAAAAATAAAAACACTAGATTCCTGATTGCTAAGATTTTGAAATAAAAATTGTTTGACTAGACGTTTAAACTGAGACTTGCTGGTAGCACCTTAAATATGACTAGGTAATTCATTCCATAACAAAATACTAGAATAACTAAATGAAGATTTACCATGAGACTTAACAACTGGTACTTGGAAGGACATGGCACTAGATCTTGTACTGATAGAGTGGCAGTTACGTGTTGGTTTGAAAGAATGGGAAAGATAATTTGGAGCATTACTATTAACAATATCTCATTCTCATCTCATTATCTCTAGCCACTTTATCCTGTTCTACAGGGTCGCAGGCAAGCTGGAGCCTATCCCAGCTGACTACGGGCGAAAGGCGGGGTACACCCTGGACAAGTCGCCAGGTCATCACAGGGCTGACACATAGACACAGACAACCATTCACACTCACATTCACACCTACGGTCAATTTAGAGTCACCAGTTAACCTAACCTGCATGTCTTTGGACTGTGGGGGAAACCGGAGCACCCGGAGGAAACCCACGCGGACACGGGGAGAACATGCAAACTCCGCACAGAAAGGCCCTCGCCGGCCACGGGGCTCGAACCCAGAACCTTCTTGCTGTGAGGCGACAGCGCTAACCACTACACCACCGTGCTGTCCCACTATTAACAATATTGTGAACTAAATTATATTTTAACAGATTAACGCGTAACTCAACCGGTAACATACCAACTAGTCCAAATTCATGAGCGCCGATATGTGTTCTAGCCGTTGCATTTAAAAGATATCGAATAATTTTATTCTGAGTACACTGTAACCGAGTTTTATATTTCTTGGTTAAACCAGTGTACCAGGATGTGCTGGCATAGTCAAAATGACATTGGATCAGTGCCGATACAAGCAATTTCTTGGTTTTCAAGTCAACATTCCTTGCTTGTCTATATCTCATCTCATCTCATTATCTCTAGCCGCTTTATCCTTCTACAGGGTCGCAGGCAAGCTGGAGCCTATCCCAGCTGACTACGGGCGAAAGGCGGGGTACACCCTGGACAAGTCGCCAGGTCATCACAGGGCTGACACATAGACACAGACAACCATTCACACTCACATTCACACCTACGGTCAATTTAGAGTCACCAGTTAACCTAACCTGCATGTCTTTGGACTGTGGGGGAAACCGGAGCACCCGGAGGAAACCCACGCGGACACGGGGAGAACATGCAAACTCCGCACAGAAAGGCCCTCGCCGGCCACGGGGCTCGAACCCAGAACCTTCTTGCTGTGAGGCGACAGCGCTAACCACTACACCACCGTGCTGTCCCACTATTAACAATATTGTGAACTAAATTATATTTTAACAGATTAACGCGTAACTCAACCGGTAACATACCAACTAGTCCAAATTCATGAGCGCCGATATGTGTTCTAGCCGTTGCATTTAAAAGATATCGAATAATTTTATTCTGAGTACACTGTAACCGAGTTTTATATTTCTTGGTTAAACCAGTGTACCAGGATGTGCTGGCATAGTCAAAATGACATTGGATCAGTGCCGATACAAGCAATTTCTTGGTTTTCAAGTCAACATTCCTTGCTTGTCTATATAGGAATTTCAATTTGGCATTTGACTTACTGATGACATTTTCAGCCATGCCTTGTCCAGATAATGATTGATCAAGTTTGGCACCAAGGTATTTAACCTCTGTTTGACTATTCAGTGTATTTCCAGCACATTGCACCTGAATGATATTACATTTACGAAGTTTAAATTTAGATCTGAAAAGTATAGACTCCGTCTTTCCTAGGTGTAATGACATCTTATTATCGATCAGCCATTCTCTGATCGATTCAAACTCTGATGAGAGAGATCTCTCTATACCCTCAGGACTATGGCCCGACACTATAAGGGCAGTGTCGTCCGCATATAAGAGAATCTTACAGCGGACAGACGATGGAATGTCATTCATATATACAAGGTATAGTAGAGGGCCTAAAATAGACCCCTGTGGTACACCGCATGTTATGGTTGCGGAATTTGAGATTGTACCACTAATCTCAACCGATTGTTTTCGCCCTGTCAAATAGGATCGGAACCAATCTATAGCTGATGCATGACATCCTAGGGCTCTGAGTTTCTGTAAGAGGGTCCTATGGTCTACTGTATCAAAAGCTTTTTGAAGATCTAAAAGGACCATGCCTATGTAATGGCCTTTATCTTGACCAAACAGGTATCGGTAGAATAAGCGGATCTAAAACCGGACTGATATTCATATAAGAGCTTATGGGCTCTGAGGTAATCATCTAATTGATTATAGATGACCCTCTCAAATAATTTTGATATTGTGCTCATAATTGAGACTGGTCGGTAGTGACCTACATCCAATTTACTATTTTTCTTATGTATAGGCGTCACCCTTGCCTGTTTTAACTCATCTGGAAATTTACCAGATGTTATAGAAAGAGTCAGAATATGCATTAGTGGAGACGCAATGAGCTTGGCACCATCTTTTACAAATCTGGGTGACAGTTGGTCTAAACCAGTAGCCTTGCTCGAATTTAGATCAGATAAGATCTTATGTACCATGTCCTCCGAGACCACTGAAAGTTTGAAACCGTTAACAAGAGCATTAAGTGATTGTGGCAGTGGGGGCATGGTCAAGCGTCGGTCTGTGACAGGAGGGCAGAGTCAGGGAAGGTAAGTGGCAGAATCACTACAACTGATGTCAGTTAACCTGTGTTCGTGTGTCTTCCCAGTGACCGCGCCCTATATAAAGAGATAGAGCAGAGGAAGAGAGCTCTCTCCTGAACCAGATACTTGTGTGTGTGTGTGTATATATGGAAGAGAGTGTTTTTGGATCTGAAAAGAGCCAAATAAAAAGTTATGGAACTTTATTCTGGCCTGCCGTCTTTCCCCCTCCTACTAACCTCTACAGTGGTTCAGTTGGTCGGGTTCAATGCCCGAACTGATGATCACATCATCAGTTTTTCTTTGGCTAATCAGACACAAGGTACGTCACCACTCTTGCCGGAGCGGTTGGGGGTTAGGTGCCTTGCTCAAGGGCACTTAAGTCAATCCTGCTAGTCTACAGTGGTGCCGAAACCCAGGTCGAAGCACAGGAACAGAACAGCCCCATGGAGTCCTCCCCCTTCGCGGACCTGGTCCACGCCCTCGCCACAGCCCAGCAGAGCCAGCACCAGGCGCTAGTGACCCTCTGGAAGGAACAAGACCACCGGTTTGAGGTCCTGGTGCTGGCGCAGCAGGAAGATCGACGGGTGTTCCAGCACCTCCTCGCATCGGCGGGGTCCACCATCTCCACCGCCGCGGGCCCTTCTTCCCTCACCCTAGCCAAGATGGGCCCGCAGGACGACCCCGAGGCCTTCCTCACGCTCTTCGAGTAGACAGCAGAGGCCTCGGGCTGGCCGGTGGAACAGCGAGTGGCGCGCCTCCTCCCCCTGCTAACGGGCAAGGCGCAGCTGGCCGCGCTACAGCTCCCTGCTGACCGCCGGCTGGCCTACGCGGACCTTCGCCGGGCCGTCCTCCAGAGGGTGGGGCGCACCCCCAAACAACAGTGACAGTGCTTCCACACTCTGCGGCTGAAGGAAGTCGGCCGGCCGTTCGTGTTTGGCCAGGAACTCCAGGACGCCTGCTGGCGGTGGTTGAGGGCCAACAACTGCGACACCGAGGGAATCCTCGATCAGGTGGTGCTGGAGCAGTTCATCGGCCGCCTGCCAGAGGGAACCGCGGAGTGGGTCCAGTGCCACTGCCCGGCGTCACTGGATCAGGCCATCGAGTTGGCAGAGGACCATTTGGCGGCTGTTCCGACGGCAGGACAGCAGACATCCTCTTCTCTCCTCTTCTCTCTCTCTCTCCCCCTCTCTCCTCCTGTGTCTCGTCCTCACCCTGTTCCCCCACCCCAGCTGGCCCGTCGCACCCGCGGTGCCCTCCCGTTTTTCCCTTCTGTGTCTGTCTCTTCCCCCCCTCAGGTGAGTGAGCCCCAGGGCGCCGGTGCAGAGAGGAAGCCCGGGCCGGTTTGCTGGCACTGCGGGGAGCTGGGCCACCTCCAACAGCAGTGTTCGGCAATGGAAGTGGGCGTGGTGGTTCGGATCCCTGACGCTCCAGGAGCTGCCCTCGATCAGGCCGGAGCGTATCGCATACCAGTGAGTATCCAAGGGGATACATATCAGGCGTTGGTGGATTCTGGTTGTAATCAGACCTCAATTCACCAAAGCCTGGTGCAAAACAAGGCATTGGGTGGAGCACAATTGGTGAAGGTGTTGTGTGTGCACAGGGATGTTCACAACTACCCTTTAGTGTCGGTCCACATTCTTTTCCGAGGGGAAAAATTTATAGTGAAGGCATCCTCGCCTTATCCACTCTATAATTTTGGGGACTGATTGGCTGAGATTTCGGGATTTAATGACACACTTAGTGAAGAGTGGGTCCTGCCATTAAACCGGGGGAGGTCCTGGTGTCGCTCTGGCGGGAGCAGCTGTCATAGAGCTGTCTACGTCATCTCCGCGTCAGAGTGAGGAGCCGCCGGCTCCTATTCTCTCTGTTAGGGAATCCCTCGTGGATTTCCCATTAGAGCAATTGCGAGACGAGACTCTGCGGCATGCGTTTGACCAAGTGAGAGTAATCAATGGTCAAACGCTCCAGCCAAATGCCACCCCGTCCTTCCCCTACTTTGCGATTATGAAGGATAGCTTATACCGAGTGACGCAGGACACTCAAACTAAAGAGCGAGTCATGCAGCTTTTGATTCCGAAGAACCACAGGGAATTGGTATTCCAGGCGGCTCACTTTAATCCCATGGCTGGACACTTAGGGCAGGATAAGACACTAGCCCGAATAATGGCCCGATTCTATTGGCCGGGGATTCACGGCGATGTCCGTAGGTGGTGTACGGCGTGCCGCGAATGCCAGTTAGTAAATCCAGCGGCCATTCCAAAAGCACCTTTGCGCCCTCTACCGTTAATTGAGACCCCGTTCGAAAGAATTGGGATGGATCTCGTCGGGCCATTAGACCAGTCAACACGAGGGTACCGCTTTATATTAGTTCTAGTGGACCATGCAACGCGATACCTGGAAGCAGTGCCTCTTCGCAATATCTCAGCACGCAGTATTGCGGAGGCACGCTTCCGTGTTATCTCCTGAGTTGGAATCCCCAAAGAGATTCTGACTGACCAAGGCACCTCGTTTATGTCACGTACACTGAACGAACTGTATAGGTTATTGGGTATTAAGCCAATCCGCACCAGCGTGTATCACCCACAAACGGACGGTTTAGTTGAACGGTTCAACCGCACCCTCAAGAACATAATTAAAAAATTTGTAAGTGAGGACGCACATAATTGGGATAAATGGCTCGAACCCTTGCTCTTTGCAGTGCGAGAGGTCCCTCAAGCCTCCACAGGGTTCTCCCCGTTTGAATTGTTATACGGGCGTAAGCCGCGTGGCATTCTAGATATGCTGCGTGAAAATTGGGAGGAGGGACCTTCACCAAGTAAAAATGAAATCCAATACGTTATTGACCTGTGCGCAAAACTCCACACACTCACGCACCTAACTCAGGAGAATTTGCGGCAGGCCCAAGAATGACAGACCCACCTGTACGACAAGGGTACGTGCCTTAGGGAGTTCGCACCAGGAGATAAAGTACTTGTACTCTTGCCCACATCGAGCTCCAAAGTGGTCGCCAAGTGACAAGGACCCTTTGAGGTCACACGGCGAGTCGGGGATGTTGACTATGAGGTGAGGCGAGCGGATGGGGTGGGGCACTACAGATTTACCACCTCAACCTGCTCAAACTCTGGAACGAGGAGGTCCCCGTGGCATTGGTGTCGGTGGTTCTGGAGAAGGCGGAGCTGGGGCCGGAGGTTCAAAAGGGAACATTGGCATCACGTACCTCTCCGGTCCCCTGTGGATACCACCTCTCCCCGACTCAACTCGCGGAGGTTGCCCAGTTGCAGACCGAGTTTTCGGACGTGTTCTCGCCCCTGCCCGGCCGCACCACCCTCATAGAGCACCACATTGAGACACCCCCGGGGGTGGTAGTGCATAGCCGCCCTTACAGGCTACCCGAACACAAGAAAAACGTGGTTCGGGAAGAACTCGAGGCCATGCTTGAGATGGGCATCGTCGGGGAGTCCCACAGTGACTGGAGCAGCCCAGTTGTCTTGGTTCCCAAGGCCGATGGGTCGGTCCGGTTCTGTGTGGACTACAGAAAAGTCAACGCGGTGTCTAAATTCGACACGTACCCAATGCCTTGTATTGATGAGTTGCTCAATCGGCTAGACACGGCTCGCTTTTACTCAACGCTGGATTTGACAAAGGGTTATTGGCAGATCCCCTTGACTCCATTATCCCGAGAAAAAACGGCCTTTTCCACACCGTTCAGCTTACACCAGTTTGTCACACTTCCGTTTGGGCTGTTTGGGGCGCCTGCTACATTTCAGCGGCTGATGGACAGGGTCCTCCGCCCCCACGCCACCTATGAGGCCGCATACCTCGACGATATCATTATTTATAGTAATGACTGGCAGCGGCACTTACAACACCTGAGGGCCGTCCTTAGGTCGCTGAGGCGAGCGGGTCTCACAGCCAACCCAAAGAAGTGTGCGATTGGGCAGGTGGAAGTACGGTATCTGGGCTTCCACTTGGGCAATGGGCAGGTGCGTCCCCAAATTAACAAGACAGCAGCAATTGCGGCCTGCCCGAGGCCCAAGACCAAAAAGGGGGTGAGACAGTTCCTGGGGCTGGCTGGCTACTATCGTAGGTTTATACCTAATTATTCGGACGTCACCAGCCTGCTGACTGATCTCACTAAAAAGGGGGCACCAGATCCGGTCCAGTGGACGGGCTTTCTCTGAGGTAAAGGCTGCACTGTGCGGGGGGCCACTGTTACACTCCCCTGACTTTTCTCTCCCTTTTGTGTTCCAGACGGATGCATCAGACAGAGTGCTGGGGGCCGTGTTGTCCCAGGAGGTGGAGGGGGAGGACCGTCCAGTGCTGTACATCAGCAGAAAGCTGTCAGTACGCAAGGAGTGTTACAGCACGATTAAAAAGGAGTGCCTCGCGATCAAGTGGGCAGTCCTCGCCCTCCGCTACTACCTGCTGGGACGCCCTTTCACCCTCTGTTCGGACCACGCGCCCCTCCAGTGGCTCCACCGCATGAAGGATGCCAACGCGCGGATCACCCGTTGGTATCTGGCACTCCAACCCTTCAACTTCAAGGTGATCCACAGGCCGGGGGCGCAGATGGTTGTGGCGGACTTTCTTTCCCGTCAAGGGGGGGGGGGGGGGAGTCGGCTGCAGGCCGGACGGCTGCCCAGCCTGAGTCAGGCAGTGGGGGTATGTGGCAGCGGGGGCGTGGTCAAGCGCCAGTCTATGACAGGAGGGCGGAGTCAGGGAAGGTAAGTGGCAGAATCACTACACCTGATGTCAATTAACCTGTGTTTGTGTGTCTTCCCAGTGACCACGCCCTATATAAAGAGAGAGAGAGCAGAGGAAGAGAGCTCTCTCCTGAACCAGATACTTGGGTGTGTGTGTGTGTATATATGGAAGAGAGTGTTTTTGGATCTGAAAAGAGCCAAATAAAAAGTTATGGAACTTTATTCTGGCCTGCCGTCTTTCTGTGCTCCTTCCCCTCCTACTAACCTCTACAGTGATCTATAATAATTCTTAATATGTTTTGCTTATATTGTAATATGTTATATGTTTTGGAAATTGTGGCACAAAATACTGGAGCTTTAAATAGATGTGTAGTATTTGTGTGAATCAAAAAAAAAAGAAAATGCACCAACAAACCACCAACTATTTTTGGAATAATGCTTTCCTCTTGTTTTGTGTCTGGCCTTCACTGTAGTGCTGTATTACTGGTTCGTCACTGGGTGGAGATGTTGGCCTGTGCTTGAGGGGAAAAACAAACAAACAAACAAACTCACTCCAACCTTGAAGAGAGAGCTACAGCTAATAATCTTTCAATTCCAGTATTACTTAAATAATACCACATATAGCCAGCGGTGTAGCTACAAATATACAGTGGTGCTTGAAAGTTTGTGAACCCTTTAGAATAATCTATATTTCTGCATACCGGTAAATATGACCTAAAACATCATTAGATTTTCACACAAGTCCTAAAAGTAGATAAAGAGAACCTAGTTAAACAAATGAGACAAAAATATTATACTTGGTCATTTATTTATTGAGGAAAATGATCCAATATTACATATCTGTGAGTGGAAAAAAGTATGTGAACCTTTGCTTTCAGTATCTGGTGTGACCCCCTTGTGCAGCAATAACTGCAAGTAAACATTTCTGGTAACTGTTGATCAGTCCTGCACACCAGCTTGGAGGAATTTTAGCCCATTCCTCCATACAGAACAGCTTCAACTCTGGGATGTTGGTGGGTTTCCTCACATGAACTGCTCGCTTCTTGCCACAACATTTTGATTGAATTAAGGTCAGGACTTGGCCATTCCAAAACATTAACTTTATTCTTCTTTAACCATTCTTTGGTAGAATGACTTGTGTGCTTAGGGTCGTTGTCTTGCTGCATGACCCACCTTCTCTTGAGATTCAGTTCATGGACAGATGTCCTGACATTTTCCTTTAGAATTCGCTGGTATAATTCAGAATTCATTGTTCCATCAATGATGGCAAGCCATCCTGGCCCAGATGCTATACCATGATACTACCATCACCATGTTTCACAGATGGGATAAGGTTCTTGTGCTGGAATGCAGTGTTTTCCTTTCTCCAAACATAACACTTTGGTCTCATCCATCCACAAAACATTTTTCCAATAGCCTTCTGGCTTGTCCATGTGACCTTTAGCAAACTGCAGATGAGCAGTAATGTTCTTTTTGGAGAGCAGTGGCTTTCTCCTTGCAACCTTGCCATCCACACCATTGTTGTCAGTGTTCTTCTGATGGTGGACTCATAACATTAACATTAGCCAATGTGAGAGAGGCCTTCAGTTGCTCAGAAGTTACCGTGGGGTCCTTTGTGACCTCACCGACTTTTACATGCCTTGCTCTTGGAGTGATCTTTGTTGGTCGACCACTCCTGAGGAGGGTAACAATGGTCTTTAATTTCCTCCATTTGTACACAATCTGTCTGATTGTGAATTGGTGGAGTCCAAACTCTTTAGAGATGGTTTTGTAACTTTTTCCAGCCTGATGAGCATCAACAATACTTTTTCTGAGGTCCTCAGAAATCTCCTTTGTTTGTGCCATGATATACTTCCACAAACATGTGTTGTGAAGATCAGACTTTGATAGATCCCTGTTCTTTAAATAAAACAGGGTGCCCACTCACACCTGATTGTCATCCCATTGATTGAAAACACCTGACTCTAATTTCACCTTCAAATTAACTGCTAATCCTAGAGGTTCACATACTTTTGCCACTCACAGATATGTAATATTGGATATTATTATAATATTATTTCCTCAATAAATAAATGACCAAGTATAATATTTTTGTCTCATTTGTTTAACTGGGTTCTCTTTATCTACTTTTAAGATTTGTGTGAAAATATGATGATGTTTTAGGTAATATTTATGCAGAAATATAGAAAATTCTAAAGGGTTCACAAACTTTCAAGCACCACTGTACACGAAAAACACATTTCTAAAAACTAAATGAGTAAATATCAAATTTAATCCAGTGTTATTTGGTACAATTGTGTGTCTTCTATTCATCTCAACTCCCATAGTGTTACTGAACAGCTCAATGTGGCTAAGATTAAACAAGAACAACAACAACAACAACACAAATTCTTCAAAAATTAGGCATTCATAACACATTCATAAGCATTGTATATTTTGTTTAAAAAATGTTGAAAGAATTATGTAAGGCTTATATCAAATCACGAGCCACAGAAGTATACTGCTTAGTCTTTACATGAAAGAGAGACAGCTCTATCTACAATTTAATAAAACTTTCCTGGAAATCAGTATTTTGTCTGTATACCATAGCACCATGTCCTTTCTTGAATTTGATTGGTCAGAATCAAGTGGTTTGGAGTAATTTTCTCTCACAGCAGTTCTCACCATGTCACCTGTTCATTTCAAACATAGATTATCATTTCTATTGTAACAGCACAGGGATTTGATCAAAAACTAACAATAAACAGGTTAAAAATGTGATATTTAGCAAAGGAAAACATCTCATCATTGATATCGTGAAGCTTTCTGTAAGGAGATGTTTACGGAAAGGGTTTCCAATATCAGTGCTTTGGAAAGGATCAGGGCATTTTTACACAATGGCGAAGTCTTCAGTAAGGCTGACAGTCACCAGCCACTTTATTAGGTACACCCAAACAACTTAAGAGCTTTGGTTAATGTTCACTTCTTCAAACATCATAATGGGAAAACTTGTGATCTCAAAGTGTGACTTTCTTTCACTGTGGCATGGGTGCTGGTTTAAGCCAGATGGACTGGTTTTTTTTTCTCATCTCATCTCATTATCTCTAGCCGCTTTATCCTTCTACAGGGTCGCAGGCAAGCTGGAGCCTATCCCAGCTGACTACGGGTGAAAGGCAGGGTACACCCTGGACAAGTCACCAGGTCATCACAGGGCTGACACATAGACACAGACAACCATTCACACCTACGGTCAATTTAGAGTCACCAGTTAACCTAACCTGCATGTCTTTGGACTGTGGGGGAAACCGGAGCACCCGGAGGAAACCCACGCGGACACGGGGAGAACATGCAAACTCCACACAGAAAGGCCCTCGCCGGCCCCGGGGCTCGAACCCAGGACCTTCTTGCTGTGAGGCGACAGTGCTAACCACTACACCACCGTGCCGCCCCTGGTTTTTTTTTTGTTTTTTTAATTTTTTTTTTTTTTTGAGTATCTCAGAAACTGCTGATCTCCTGGGGTTTTCACACACAACAGTGTCTAGAGTTTACACAGAATGGTGCGGAAAACAAAAAAACACTGAGTGAGTGAGCGACAGTTCTGTGGGTGGAAATAAACGCATTGTTGATAAGAGAGGTCAGAGGAAAATGGCCAGATTGGTTCGAGCTGCCAGGGAAGATACAGTAACTCATAGCAACTCTTTACAACTATGGTGAGCAGAAAAGCATCTCAGCATGCAACAGCAGGCGATCACATTGGGTTCCACTCCTGCCATCCAAGAACAGGAATCTTAGAATCAAGAACAAGTTCCTATTAAAGTGGCTGGTGAGTGTATATAAAAATCCTTCAAATAAAGGCATTTATGTTACTTATTATGGAAGGCCCAAATCTGCAAGTTATACACTACCGTTCAAAAGTTTGGGATCACTTTGAAATTTCCTTATTTTTGAAAGAAAAGCACTGTTCTTTTCAATGAAGATCACTTTAAACTAATCAGAAATACACTCTATACATTGCTAATGTGGTAAATGACTATTCTAGCTGCAAATGTCTGGTTTTTGGTGCAATATCTCCATAGGTGTATAGAGGCCCATTTCCAGCAACTATCACTCCAGTGTTCTAATGGTACAATGTGTTTGCTCATTGCCTCAGAAGGCTAATGGATGGTTAGAAAACCCTTGTACAATCATGTTAGCACAGCTGAAAACAGTTTAGCTTTTTAGAGAAGCTATAAAACTGACCTTCCTTTGAGCAGATTGAGTTTCTGGAGCATCACATTTGTGGGGTCGATTAAATGCTCAAAATGGCCAGAAAAATGTCTTGACTATATTTTCTATTCATTTTACAACTTATGGTGGTAAATAAAAATGTGACTTTTCATGGAAAACACAAAATTGTCTGGGTGACCCCAAACTTTTGAACGGTAGTGTACAGTGGTGCTTGAAAGTTTGTGAACCCTTTAGAATTTTCTCTATTTCTGCATAAATATGACCTAAAACATCATCAGATTTGCACACAAGTCCTAAAAGTAGATAAAGAGGACCCAGTTAAACAAATGAGACAAAAATATTATACTTGGTCATTTATTTATTGAGGAAAATGATCCAATATTACATATCTGTGAGTGGCAAAAGTATGTGAACCTTTGCTTTCAGTATCTGGTGTGACCCCCTTGTGCAGCAATAACTGCAACTAAACGTTTGCGGTAACTGTTGATGAGTCCTGCACACCGGCTTGGAGGAATTTTAGCCCATTCCTCCATACAGAACAGCTTCAACTCTGGGATGTTGGTGGGTTTCCTCACATGAACTGCTCGCTTCAGGTCCTTCCACAACATTTCGATTGGATTAAGGTCAGGACTTTGACTTGGCCATTCCAAAACGTTAACTTTATTCTTCTTTAACCGTTCTTTGGTAGAACGACTTGTGTGCTTAGGATCGTTGTCTTGCTGCATGACCCACCTTCTCTTGAGATTCAGTTAATGGACAGATGTCCTGACATTTTCCTTTAGAATTTGCTGGTATAATTCAGAATTCATTGTTCCATCAATGATGGCAAGCCGTCCTGGCCCAGATGCAGCAAAACAGGCCCAAACCATGATACTACCACCACCATGTTTCACAGATGGGATAAGGTTCTTATGTGGGAATGCAGTGTTTTCCTTTCTCCAAACATAACGCTTCTCATTTAAACCAAAAAGTTCTATTTTGGTCTCATCCGTCCACAAAACATTTTTCCAATAGCCTTCTGGCTTGTCCACATGATCTTTAGCAAACTGCAGATGAGTAGCAATATTCTTTTTGGAGAGCAGTGGCTTTCTCCTTGCAACCCTGCCATGCACACCATTGTTGTTCAGTGTTCTCCTGAGGGTGGACTCATGAACATTAACATTAGCCAATGTGAGAGAGGCCTTCAGTTGCTTAGAAGTTACCCTGGGGTCCTTTGTGACCTCGCCGACTATTTCACACCTTGCTCTTGGAGTGATCTTTGTTGGTCGACCACTCCTGGGGAGGGTAACAATGGTCTTGAATTTCCTCCGTTTGTACACAATCTGTCTGACTGTGGACTGGTGGAGTCCAAACTCTTTAGAGATGGTTTTGTAACCTTTTCCAGCCTGATGAGCATCAACAACGCTTTTTCTGAGGTCCTCAGAAATCTCCTTTGTTCGTGCCATGATACACTTCCACAAACATGTGTTGTGAAGATCAGACTTTGATAGATCCCTGTTCTTTAAATAAAACAGGGTGCCCACTCACACCTGATTGTCATCCCATTGATTGAAAACACCTGACTCTAATTTCACCTTCAAATTAGCTGCTAATCCTAGAGGTTCACATACTTTTGCCACTCACAGATATGTAATATTGGATCATTTTATTCAATAAATAAATGACCAAGTATCATATTTTTGTCTCATTTGTTTAACTGGGTTCTATTTTTCTACTTTTAGGACTTATATGAAAATCTGATGATGTTTTATGTCATATTTATGCAGAAATATAGAAAATTCTAAAGGGTTCACAAACTTTCAAGCACCACTGTATGTGATGCCATTCATTCAACTGAAGAATTTATTTCAAGATATTATGTCGGGGGTGGCACGGTGGTGTAGTGGTTAGCGCTGTCGCTTCACAGCAAGAAGGTCCAGGTTCAAGCCCCGTGGGTGGCGAGGGCCTTTCTGTGCAAAATTTGCATGTTCTCCCCGTGTCCGCGTGGGTTTCCTCCAGGTGCTCCGGTTTCCCCCACAGTCCAAAGACATGCAGGTTAGGTTAACTGGTGACTCTAAATTGACCGTAGGTGTGAATGTGAGTGTGAATGGTTGTCTGTGTCTATGTGTCAGCCTTGTGATGACCTGGTGACTTGTCCAGGGTGTACCCTGCCTTTCGCCCGTAGTCAGCTGGGATAGGCTCCAGCTTGCCTGCAACCCTGTAGAACAGGATAAAAGCGGCTAGAGATAATGAGATGAGATATTATGTCGTAAGTGCAATGATAATACTTAAATTGTTATTCCAAAATATTGTATTGTTATTTCAGTCCCGGGTATGACTTTAAACTGCAACCGGTGGTGAGTCTCAGGTCCGGGAGGACTTGAGTACTGGGGAAAGTGGAGTTACTCCTTAATCACCATTGCTCCCAGGTCCGCTCTGACTCGGAGTGGTAGCACCTGCCTGGGTTCCAGCTATGGGTTAAATAGTACACCACCAATAAGGCAGCAAGGTGCTTTTCGGTGCAATGTGGCAAATGAACCCAACAGGGTCAATGGCTCACCACCAGATAGCATGTGGAAGAGCCACTCAAGTGGCCAACAGATCGCATCACTCGGCAAGTCAGTTGTCACTGCAGGGCAACTTCCATACCTGTCAAGTCTGTGGCACTTTTGTGCACCACTTGGCATCAGGTCTGGAGGTCCAGAGAGACAACACAATGGGGCCACAACATCATTTGTCTTACCTTACCATGCAAGGTGCTTCATTAGGAGAGGAGAATGGTATGCGAGAGCTCACGAGGCCAGACATTTCCATGCTAGCGGTGGGCATCCGACGACGACGATTGATATTTCGACAGGATGTTGTTATGTTGACTTCAGAAATTGTTACTGTCTGTTATTTAAACTGAATGTCTTGTTATTTTTTACTTATTATTCTTTCAAGATGATATATTGTTATTTTAACTTCATATAATTTTTTAGACTAAATTCATTACATGAATCTATTTGGAGGTATGTCATTATTTTGACTTAAAAAGTTGCTATTTCAAGATAATGTCGCTTTTTGTCATCTTTATTTCACAAGATACTATCATGAAATAGCAATTTTATTGCAACTTTCAAAATGTTGAAATAAGAAAATATTAAATTGAAATGACATTGTTATTTACTTCAAATAGCTGTTTATTATGTCATTATTTCAAGACATCAATTGAAAATAGTGGCATAATATAAAAAAAAAGATAATAACTTGAAAAATAATGTGCTGTTAGTTGTAAAATAGCCAGAACAAACTTTCAAAAACTGTTCAGTATGTCTGGTTCAGGGTGTCCATAGCTTAAAGTATAGTACCACTCAATAGTTTGGACACACCTTCTAATTCAATGTTTTTTCTTTATTTTTATTAATTAAAAGACACTTCATGTCTGAAAGTAATGATGAATCTTGTTTCTCTTTACTTAGTTGAGCGAAATACAAAATACAGAAACACCTATGACGAAGTAGAGGTGTACAAACTTTTGATTGGTACTGTGTACAGATTGGTTATGTGGTTATTACCTCTGCCAACTTTGTTGGATGAGATTGTTTTTGCCTGACGTTATGTTTTTGCCAAGGAACACTTTGATGTAAATTTGGATATATACAGTACTGTGCAAAAGTCTTAGGCAATAAGACACTGGATCATGTTTACTCCAACATAGCTGGAGCTTACAAAGTTACACCTCTCCCCCATACAGGACAGTCAGATCACCTTTCTCTGTTTCTCACCCCTAAGTACTCATCACTCATCCAATGTGTGAAACCCATAATGCAGACAATAAAAGTGTGGCCAGAAGGGACAGACTCTGTGCTGCAGGACCAATTCAAACACACAGACTGGAATATGTTTGCCATTCAAGCAACCTGTCACTCCCACCCAGACACTGAGAGCTACGCTTCCTCTGTACTGGACCACATCACCACCACCATAGACAGTATCACCACCCAGAAAATGATCACCTTGTACCCAAATCAGAAACCCTGGATGAACAGAAATGTCCATCTACTGCTGAAAGCCTGCAACACTGCCTTCAGATCAGGAGATGTACAAGCTTACAGTACAGCCAGAGCTGACCTGAAGTGTGGTATCAAGAAGGCCAAGCACTGCTACAAACAGAAGGTTGAGGAGCATTTCTCCAACTCCAACCCCTGACATATGTGGCAAAGCATTCAGGTCATCAGTGACTACAAGTCTAACAACCCTTCCCCCCATCCTCTGATATCTCCTTTCTCAACGAGCTCAACAATTTCTATGCTCGGTTTGAGAAGGACAACCAGGAGTCTGCATCCAGGGCAAGGCTGACTACAGATCACCAACCCCTAACACTCTCCCCCACTGATGTTAAAGCAGTGCTGAGCAAGATCAATCCACATAAAGCTGCAGGCCTTGATGGCATCCACGGACGTGTGCTCAGAGCATGTGCTGGGGAGCTGGCGGGGGTCCTGATGGACTTATTCAACATGTCTTTGGCCCATGCTGTCATTCCGACCTGCTTCAAGACCACCTCCATCGTGCCAGTACCAAAACACTCTAGTCCAACATGTCTCAACGACTACCGTCCAGTAGCACTCACCCCCATCATTGCAAAGTGTTTAGAGCAGCTGGTCCTGACACATCTCAAATCCTGTCTTCCCCCCACCCTGGACCCCCACCAATTTGCCTACCGCAAGAACAGGAGCACAGAAGATGCAGTTTCCCTAGTACTGCACTCTGTCCTCTCGCACCTGGATAATGGCAACACATATGCCAGAATGCTGTTCATAGACTTCAGTTCAGGATTTAACACTGTCATCCCCTCTAAGCTCATCACCAAACTCACAGATCTGGGCATCAGTGCTCCCATCTGCAACTGGTTGTAGGATTTTCTAACCAACAGGCCCCAACATGTTCATTTAGACATCACTGCTCTTCCACCCTCATCCTAAACATCATTGTACCACAAGGCTGTGTGATGAGCCCGTTCCTCTACTCCCTTTTTACTCATGACTGCAGACCTGTACATTACACTAACACCATCATCAAGTTTGCAGATGACACCACAGTGATAGGCCTCATCAAGGACAACGATGAGTCAGCCTACAGGGAGAAGGTGGACTGCCTGGCTGTGTGGTGCAGTGAGAACAACCTGCTGCTCAACACCAATAAGACCAAGATGCTCATCGTGGACTTCAGGAGGAATGCTGACACACACACACCCATCCACATCAACGGTGCAGCAGTGGAGTGTGTGACCAGCTTCAAATTCCTGGGGATTCATATCTCGCAGGACCTCACCTGGATAACCAATTGCTCCAACTTGGTCAAGAAGGCTCACCAGCGTCTCTTTTTCTTGAGGACACTGAAGAAAAACCACCTCTCTCCAGACATCCTGGTGAACTTCTACAATTGTACCATCGAGAGCATCCTAACCAACTGTATTACTGTGTGGTATGGGAACTGCTCTGTCTTGGACCGGAAGGCACTGGAAAGGGTGGTGAAGATCGCCCAGCGTGTCGTGGGAGCCTCACTTCCTGCTATTGAGGATGTCTACAGGAAGCGATGTCTCAGGAGAGCCATAAACATCAACAAAGACTCCTGCCATCCAGCACACAAACTGTTCACTCTCCTGCCCTCTGAAAGGTGCTACAGGAGCCTTCGGACCAAAACCACCAGGTTCAGGAACAGTTTTTTTCCTTCAGCTGTCTCACTGCTGAACTCCGCCCCCCCACGGTCCCCCCCCCCCCCACACACACACACTCATCAACAAACCCCCCCAACAAACAGAATTGACTTGAACTGACTTCATTCCACTATCGCTATTTGCACTACTGTTTATTCATACCATGTTTTGTATATATTGCAAATATCTATGTATCATACGATTGCACTACAGTTCATTCATATTGCACATTTTGAATATACTGTAAATACTGATCATATCATTATACCATTCCATACCCTGTAATTCCTGTACATTTATATTTATATTTATGTATATTACACTAATGCTATTTACTGCTATGCACTTCTGGTTAGATGCAATCTGCATTTCATTGCCTTGTACCTGTGACATGTGCAATAACAATAAAGTTGAATCTAATCTAATCTAAAGAAATGTTGTAGACCAAAAATGGCTAAAAAATAAGAAATGAAATGTTTCGACATTTAAAAAAATAGTATAAACCATAATAAGTAAGCCATAATAAATGAAACAAAGGCAATATTTGGTGTGAGACAACCCTTTGCATTAAAAAAAAAAGTAGTCTCAGGTACAATGAGTGCAGTTTTATAAGGAAATGAGCTGTAGGTTTTACTGAGCGTCTTGCAGAACCAGCTACAGTTCTTCTGGACACTTTGACTGTCACACTCGCGTCTTCATTTTGCCCCAAAACCCAGCAGCCTTCAGTATGTTTTCTTTTTTAATCTGAAAAGTGCTCTCTTATGGAATATGCTGCTCAGATACAAGCATTTTTTTCTGTAACATTTAATTTTTTGCTGGAAAACAAATGTTTGGACTCTAAAATATTTTTGCACTGACTCGATACTGTAGACGTCATAAAATAGAAATGTATAATAGTTTGTATAAGGAAAAAAAAGGGGGCCTAAGACTTTTGTAAAGTACTATATGCAAAACATAGTAAACATCTGGATATTCTAATATGTGGCTTGGCGGACATAATATGCGCTCTACTGAGTGCCCTTCTAGTTTGTATTTTGTCAGTAAATAAATACTTTCAGATGGTGATTGGATTCACAGTGAATCAGTGTTGTCGTTGAGTCAATAAACCTTAAGTCCAAGTCCAGTCTCGAGTCCCCAGTGTTCAAGTACAAGTCAAGTCCAAGTCTCATCTCATTTCATTATCTCTAGCTGCTTTATCCTGTTCTACAGGGTCGCAGGCAAGCTGGAGCCTATCCCAGCTGACTATGGGCGAAAGGTGGGGTATGAATGAATGAATGAATCAATTTATTTCGAACATGTATAAAAAATGCATGTAACTATTTGTACATACAAAAGAAAGAAAACGAGAAATAAAAAAATAAAATAACATAAAGAGCTAAGACATTACAAAACACCACACATTGTTCGAAAAAGGAGTGGGAAGAAGTACAATACTTTTTTAATTTCCCACCCCTTTTTAACTACCCCGAAATCCTAACTACATTAATACACCTATAAATATATACCATATATACACTTCATAAATATCTATATAAATATATAATTACAAAAATATATATCTATATATATCTATTTATATATCTATATAAATATATAACTACAAAAAATATATATATACTATATACCATATATACACTTCATAAATATCTATATAAATATATAATTACAAAAATAAATATATACTACATACATATCTCTATAAATATAAATATATAAATATCCCCATAAATAAATATATACCATATATACCATATACTAAGTTAGTTCTAATATAACAATCAACCCTATTCTATTTATAGATTTATCCCTCATCATCCTCCATTAACATACTTCCTCTTCCATGTACTTGTTTAAAAATTTTTTTGTACCTTTTTTTTAAACAGATTTATATTTGCACTTTGTTTTATTTCTGTCTCCAGTCTGTTTCATAAAGTCACCCCACAGCTCGATACGCACATGCTTTTCATATTTGTTCGAACTTTTGGTTTTTTAAAATTTAGGTCTCCCCTTAGATTATATCCCCCCTCTCTTTCACTAAACATTCCTTGTATATTTTTTGGCAATAGATTATTTTTTGCTGACCCTGGACAAGCTGCCAGGTCATCACAGGGCTGACACATAGACACAGACAACCATTCACACTCACAGTCAATTTAGAGTCACCAGTTAACCTAACCTGCATGTCTTTGGACTGTGGGGGAAACCGGAGCACACCCACACGGACACGGGGAGAACATGCAAACTCTGCACAGAAAGGCCCTCGCCGGCCGCGGGGCTCGAGCCTAGAACCTTCTTGCTGTGAGGCGACAGAGCTAACCACTACACCACCGTGCCGCCCCAAGTCCAAGTCAGTAAAGAACATTTCGAGTCAAGTTCACTATTGATCCGAGTCGAGTCCAAGAACAAGACTCCAACGGCACCATTTGACGGTGGCTGTTTCAGGGCCATTGACATTAGTTTGTTCCTGAACATGACGTATGAACAGGTGAATGTGCTTCTCTTTGTCATGGAGTGTGAAATATTCTGTCAGAGATGGTTGGGAGACGGATGTAAGTGCAGAAGGTGTGTTTATTAATACAAGTGAAGACAGGTAAAAAAATCCAGAACGGCAGGCAAAATCGTAAAACAGTGAAACAGGCAATAGGTTGAGTGAGGCACAAACAGGCTATCGTAGACTCGGCAGAATCAAAGATGAGAAACAGGAAATCAGGGATCAGAAAACCAAACAAGGAAATAAGGCTCAGTAATGTATCAGCAATGCACCTCAATACTTCGCAAAGTAAGTGTGTTTTCACAGTTTTTATATCGGCGTGCTGATTGTGCCTTAATCCTGTGCAGGTGTCAGTCGTTTACGGTGCATGCACGAGAGTCCGCTTGGCACGTGTGCTGTTCGGAGCGCACCCGAGAGTCTGTCTGATGCACTCGCCAAGGTGTACAGGTGTGACACTCTTGCACAAAATTAGTACAAAAATGAAAGTAGATATAAATATCTTATGCCAAATTGTTATGGCATGTTACAAAAAAAAGAAAAAAATCAGTGTCCTCATCTCCAATTTACGAGTCCAAATGCAGTTAATGCACGAGTTCGAGTCCAAGTCACGAGTCCTTAAAATTAGGGCATGAGTCAGACTCGAATACTACAAGTCTGCGGTGAAGTTTGTGTCATTGATGTTATGACATTCCTGGAAGAAAACCAACCTGCTACAACACTCTATTTTATCCAAAGATAACAAACGTGGTTGAGTCCCTCAATATTTTCTTAATTTTGTAATGCTTTTGTTAAAGACCAGGCATCAGCAGTGTGTTTTACTGAATCTGCTGAAACACCATGCTGAAATGTGTGTGTCCACCTGGTGTTACATAACTTGCCTTAATTCTTAGCTAATATATTATACAGGTGTTTCACATTCAATGCCTTTTTTAGTGATTGAATTTCAATCTGATCGGCAACTCTACAACATGTCTGAGCATGTGTGTGTGTGTGTGTGTGTGTAGTTTAATCTTTTGGAACATCTGTATTGTGCTAGACATGGCTTAGAACAAAACCCACATATAATACACATCTCGACTTGAGTCTGCTTGTTCTCAGGGTGGTGAGTGCTGAATATTACAACAATGTCTACTGTACCATCTGTCACTGGCCTCTTAGCTGATGAAATTGAAATATTTACTGATTCTGATTTGAAATGGCTTAAACATTTTACCTTTTTTTATATGTCTGTTGGAGGCAAAAGTAATGCTGTGAATATTAACTGTATTCCATGAACATGAGAACAACTGATGCGATTTGATTCTGTCCCGTTTACAGACATAAAGCCTCACAGTCAGCTTTCATCACAGCATGTTTACTTTTAGACAAGCCCAGGAAATGGCAGCTTTATTACGCTAATTCCGTGTGAGTTACACTTAGCAAACACTGTCGACTGGATACGCCTTCAAATACGCAAACACCTTATCAGACGCATTGTCTTTTTCTAAGAATCTGCATTCGTTTACAGCTTGGTGTGAATTGTTTCCCATCGTATGACAGATGACTAGAAAAGAAAAACAGCGAGGAAACTGTTTGTGTGTTTTGCAGGGTTTGGTGCCAGGCGCAGACTGTTCCGTTTCCTTGGTGACTTTTGAAATCCATGTTTATTTATTTATTATGTTATTTAATTTACCGTGAACAGTGGACGTTTAATATGAAATAAGTTAGTAGTTAATCATCACAGACTTGTTTATCATAGGGCTGGAAATCTGATATGTTGGCTTAAGCGTGAAAACTACTTTTAAAATGACAAAATATATGTGCTAATTAAAAAAAATTTACAGTAATAGCATGAAGTGTATATCAACAGGATGATAAGGGAGCTTGATCTGTGTTTAATTCAGTCGTTAATTAATTTATTTATTTATTGACTTCAGGCAGGACAGTTATTCAAGAAAATCTTGCAGACATCCTCAAAAAAAAAGAAACAAAGACACCATTTTCAAGAAATACAGTTTATTCAATTAAAGGTAAATAAATACATCAA
This sequence comes from Neoarius graeffei, assembly GCF_027579695.1. Taxonomy (NCBI): domain Eukaryota; kingdom Metazoa; phylum Chordata; class Actinopteri; order Siluriformes; family Ariidae; genus Neoarius; species Neoarius graeffei. Next base: position 94,280,476 of record NC_083572.1, read on the forward strand.
TAAATAAGGAAATAAATAAACAGCATTTAATGAACCTCCGTATCAATATGTAAGTGTTACAAAATACAAAATATTTCTTTAATTTAAAGAGTTTATTTGCATATCCAAATTGTCGATGGTTAATCCTAGTACGTTGGTGTGGCTATGACGAAGGTGCTACACAAGTCCTTTCTATGTCTCTCTCTTTCATCCCATTAAAGGGACGCAACATAGAAGTCTTGTCCCAGTCTGGGCTGATACAGTTCATGATCTGAAGCCACCATCTTCCATCTTCTTCTTCTTCTTCCCTGCTCTCCTATATCAGGATCAGCACAGGGGCCGTCTCTAAAAGTCTGGGCTCCTGTCCATCAGAGATCCAGCACCTCATCTCTCATCCCTTTAGCTTCTTTTACCATTCAGGGGGAAAGCTGCTCAGGCTTTCTTGGTAGCAGCTTTGGCATTCTTCTTGGTTAGCTGGCTCACCAGGTCCCGGTAAGCACTGGAGCGGAGGAATCGTGGGTAGCAGTCCTTTTCCATGAGGATGTAGATGAGGTACTGAGCTTGATCGAAGCAGGTTGCTGTTGGGAATTTGATATTGGCTTGGGTAATATCTCGAGTTTCGTGATCAATGTTGACCTGGAAGAAAGAATGACATGAGATTACTGTAGGTTAGGTGAATTGAAATTTCAATGACATTTTTGTCATCGAATATAATAATATAACCAGAGCACTCATTACCTCACGTGGCGCTTCGCTTCCGATGAACTCGTTGTAAATCCTCTGAGCTTTGGCCTGGAGCTTGGCTTCCGACTTTGTGTTTCTATAATCCTTGCAAGCCAGGTAGAACGCGATATTTTCTTCACTAAACTCAGACACCAGAAAAGCTCGAAAAGCATACAGTCCATCTGTCAGAGAAAAAGAGAACAGATTACTTGTATAACACACCGCATGAGCTTGGAACATCCCACACGGATTACACATCTGTGCACTACACTGCCATTACTATGATTATCATTTTATCCACACTCCAATGAACCCTTCTTCATCCCCATGCCCCATTTTGGCGCCATTGCATTACTAATTCACTTAAAGCACATTTCATATGCAGTTTTTTTTCCAGACAATCATTACTTGTTCATCACTTACTTTTGCTAGATAACAGATTTTCAAAAGACTCCTTCCATGTCAAGCATTCCTCCAAGGTCAGCCTGCAGAAAGAGGCAGAATATCAGGTCACTCCATGCATACACAGCTTTACCGTCCTAATTTATGCAAAACACACATTATAAGAAGAAATGTAACAAGTGCAAATACAGTATGACATATCTACCTTGGTTTTCTCAGCTTGTAAGCATAGCACAGAAGCTTCCAGTCTTGCTTCTGCAGAAAACTGCTCATGTGTGCTTTAAACCATTTAGCTCTGCTGAGCACACATACAATTCTGTTAAAATACAAATACACATAATACATATATTTATTCACTGTCATCATTATACAATGTATATATACAAATTTAAAATTAGTGCAATAACGAGAGGTTAGGATGAATTCTGTACCTTTCCAGGTAGTTACTAGGGAGTGCTGCTAGTCCTCTGCACATTGTGTGTCCAAGGATGGTAGAAATATCCGGATAAATGTAGTGGGAGTTTATCAGCCGTCTGGCGATGGAGAAAGAGCTAGGAGTTTATATAGAGCAGGAAGCAAGTCGTCATCTTTGCTCTCAACCACTCACACTGCGGCTCACCCTGCCCCACTTTCTCACTTTCTCCCTCTCTCTGACTGTATACTCTCTGACTGTATACTCTGTGTGTGTGTATGTGTGTTAAAATTGGGAACTTATTGGTTGCAAGAAGGAGGAAAAATGTTTGTTTTTGGAATCCCCTAACTACTTGCAGTTGAAAATAGTATAGACCAGAAAAGATAGAGAAAAAAAACATAAGAAAATATTTTATGTGGAACTCATTCTACCATTTAACAATCATCTTTGGGCTTCAATGCATTTGGGAAATGTATGGTATATTTAATATATTCATGTGATGTTTCTTCTATAAGAAAGAAACAAACCACTCGGGGCGTGTGCTGTTTTAAGAAAATAATCAACCAGAGGGTGGTGTGATGCAGCCCACTGCAAAGCAGAATGATTCTTACCACCCAAATGTTGATTATTTTCCAAACACAGTGTGGCATGAGGGAAAGATTGTTGGTGAATACCCAATGAAATATCTGCTTAAAAGAGACTTGGGTTCAAGAAATGAGTCAAGTTTAGAAAGAAAAAAGAAAGGAAGTGTATTTTGATAGAAAAATAGGGAAAAAACATGAAAAAGTCAAAAAGGTAGACAGTTAATTTGTCTAAATTAATCATAGTATCATTCAAGACAAATAATATAATCTGTTTCGTCAAAGAAATGGGTAAGATCGTTCAGTCTTGTGTAACTGACTTGGGTTGCAACACAAACAAACAAAAAAGTTAAATCAGAAACTGAAAAAAGAAGCTAGGGCAGGAAAAAAAGAAAGAAACACAACCAAGTAAATACAGCTGCAGAGGCACAGACAACTACAAAAAAAAAGAGAGAATCAACCGCAACAACCAAAACCATACAGAAAACAAGTGTTGCCAGGCAAAACAAACCTCACCCAGCAGCACTTATTTTTTACCTGTTGATAAGGCATTCAAGGTCAAAGATCATGGTGCCAAATGAAAGCCCATGTGAGACTTCCTATAAGATTCAAGATTCCTTTATTGTCACTGCACCGTACATTACAGTGAAATTGAAGCACGCAATCCAGTCGGTGTATTCATACAAACACTTAGTTTTGTTTTTTTTTTGGGGGGGGACAGACCTGTACAAGATAAACATTTAAGCAAAAAGCTACAAATCTATACAAGATAGATAGATGTCAATTAAAAAAAAAACTATCTATACAAGAACTGCTTTAAAAAAATGTAGTTCAGTCTTGTGTAACTGACTAGGGTGTGACCTATGATACAGCATGACGATCAGTCAGTGGGTTAGTGCACAGTGATAAGTGAATGTATTGCACAATTAGGCGTGATAATTGGACATTTGCCCATGTTGACCAAGTGCAGTTGAGCAGGAGCAATATAAATAAATAAATAAATAAATAAATAAATGAGAGAATCGAGAGAATAAGGTGCATGTGGTTGTAAAAACATGCTATTTAGGTAAGAGGTAGGCATGTAGAGGTGTAGACAGTTTGCGTTACAGTTCAGTCCTGTTTCTCTCTGTACTGCTGGCATCTGTGTAGGTGACTGGCTTTGTTCAGTTCACGTATGATACTCGGGTAAAAGCTGTTCTTTAGTCGATTTGTCCGTGATGCAATAGACCTGAACCGTCTACCAGAGGGCAGTGGTTCAAGAAGCTGGTGTCCAGGGTGGGAAGGTTCTTTAAGATGCTGGTGGCTCTGCTGAGGCAACAGGTGGTGTAGAGTTGTTTTAGAGGGGGCAGTGGGCAGCTAATGATCTTCTGTGCAGAGTCAATGACTCTTTGAAGGGCTTTCTTGTCTGCCACAGAGCTGCTGGTGTACCATGTAGCGATGCAGTATGTCAGCACACTCTCAATTGAGCAACGGTAGAAGGTCACTAGCAAATGCTCATGGAGGTTGTTCTTCTTGTGGATCCTCAGGAAGTACAGTTGCTGCTGTGCCTTTTTCACTGCCACTGTGGAGTTTGTGGTCCAGATGAGGTCCTCTGCAATATAAGTTGATAATGGTAAATATCTGTCTACCATCAACCATTTTCAAGTTACAGCCCTCTGAAAATCCATGACCTTGAGTTTGACCTTTCAGGGTCCCTCAAGGTCAAAGATCATGGTGCCAAATGAGAGGCCATATGGGGGTTCCTATATGCTCATAATAGTAAACATTTGTCTATTGGCAACCGTTTTTTAGTTATCATGGAAAATATGTTATTTTGACCGAAAGGTTGACCTTTCCGGTGACTTTAACCTTCACCTTGACCCAATTACCCCCAAAATTTAATCAGGTAATCTATGTACCATTGCCCACTTACCCTGACAATTTGAAGTCAATCGGTGCAACTGTCTAAATGCTAGATTGTTAACAATCATACACACAAACAAACAAACCGCACTGATTACAATACCTCACCCTGCTTACTCAGTTGAGGGCGAGGTAACAAACCACACTGATTATGATGCCTCACCCCACTTACTCAGTTGCAGGCAAGGTAAAAAGACAAGAAAGAATTAAACTCATCCAACCCAACACAGGAGAGAGCTGAGACCTAGTGGACTTAAGGAGTCTATCCTAAAGAATGTACCAAAAGCTTACATGCAAACCAAATTAGAAGAGATTTAGTACAATACCCATAACAAAGTTATTATAAAGGGAATTTAATCTCAGACTAGGGGATGCTCAGCTCAACTGCAACTTAGAGATAACCTCCAAGAGAAAGGAAAAAAAAAGGAAGCAGGCCTAGTTTTCCCACCCATTATATATGCTATCGTCACCTACACCATATGTGCTAATTATCCAAACCCCAAGCTGAAAACAAATGTTAACAGGGAATAGCCATACACAGGCAAAATACTAAACCTGCCATAACAGCATGTATAAATTTTTTTATCACTCTTGTATGACAAGAATTTTCCAGTGATTATTTTCTTCTATGTCCCTGAAACCAGTTTTATCACTTGGGGAACAGACCACCACCTTCAGCTGCTGCCCGATCCACAATGCATCTACTGTCTATCCCGAACACCTCCAAGGTGAGATGCTCCAGGCATGCTCAACTGGGAGGAGACCCCAGGATAGACCCAGGACACACTGGAGAGATTACGGTATATTACTCAGCTGGTATGGGAATGTCTCAGTGTCTCTCCGGAAGAGCTGGAGAGGGAGGCCTGGTCTCTGTGCTGGAACTGCTGACCCTGTGACTCAGACCTGGATAAGCAGCAGGAAGTGGATGGATGGATGGATACATGGAAAATTTCTTCTATTATTTAAAGAATGAGGTACTTTTATCAGTTTACTCTTACTTTTACTGTTGTAGAACACCCATGAAACAAGTTTCTCTTTGCATTTATTTTCTAACAGCTATAAACAGAACTCCTGTCATCAGCCTCTCTTCTTTCTGGTTCTTAAAGCTAGTAAGATTTAAAAAAGCACAACATTAACAAGAACAACAAAAACAGCAACAACACAGCTTGGGATGTCCCCCCCTCAAAAAATAAAAATAAAATATAAAACAGAAAGTGCAACATCTTCTGAAGACTTTCCTCTTACAGAAAATCTAAAAGTAGCAAAGCTTTACAAAAACTATGACACTGGAGACTCCCTCCAAATGTCACCAATCAACAATTATACATTTTTCTTTGTTAAAAAATGTCTTTCCATGTGTTTATTATAAGGCTCAGAATCATGTACAACTCCCTATATAAGCTGCTACTATGGAAACATTGTATTAAAATGTGCTTGAAATTAGACCTTTGATTTGAATTATAGCCAACATTACTGTCAGAGCTGCTGTTATAGAAAACTATTCAACATCTTCTGTCCAGTGGGAATTCAACAGCTCTGTGATGTCTCTGATGACCATTCAAGACCACTGAATGGTCTTGCACCACAGTACCTGAGCGAACTTCTGGTGCTTCATGACCCGCCATGCCTACTTAGATCAAAAGGTGCAGGTTATCTGTTGGTACCTCATAGTATCTTTTTAGTCAAGCCTTTTGTTAATAGTTTTTTTTAATTATTATTAGTGAATGGAGTAGATCTGGAGGGTCCTTAGGCATAGAGTGTTTTGGTAAACTGGGATGTATGGATGCTCTCACTACCCACTCTCGCTCATTCATTCGGGTTTGTTGACGGTGTAGTAACTGGCTGCTTTCTGTCCCAGGGGTCCCTCATGCCTGTGTTACCTTCTGGCTCTCCCTTTTAGTTATGCTGTCATGGTTAGTTTTGCCGGAGTCCCTGCTTGCACTTAGCGCAAAATGTATCCTGTTCTTATTCTTCAGATAACGTTGGGCATACCTAACAACCTGTGCCCCCCCCCGTCTCTCCCTTTGTCTCTGTTGAGTTACATGTCAATCCTGAGACACCAATAATACTGACCTCTTCTGCTCCTCAGACCTGCCTGATCTATCCTGATGCCCTACCTCTGGCTGGAGTCTCATCACATCGCTCCTGTGGAGGATGGCTCTATATTGACAGTCGAAAGTCGCACTTGGAAAATGGCTTTGGACACTTACAGTTTTGCTATGATGACTGAAGACTACAATTGCCATGATAACCTTAGGACTCCAGTTGTCATGAACAGTTTTGCACTCAAGTTTCCATCAATGAACAGTTTATAACTTCAACAAAACAGACTTCATGTTAAAACTAGAATGAATTTCCTGGTTTCACAGTTATACTTTGTGACTATATACTGTAGGACACTGTTATAGAAGCAAGTTATTTAGAATCACTCTATCTGTTATCACCCAAATGAGGATGGGTTCCCCTTTGAGTCTAGTTCCTCTCAAGGTTTCTTCCTCATGTCGTCTGAGGGAGATTTTCCTTGCCACCATTGCCACAGGCTTGCTCATCAGGGATAAATTAGGGATAAAATTAGTTAATGTTTAAAGTGTTTAATTTTCTGGAAAGCTGCTTTGTGACAGTGTTTGTTGTTAAAAGCACTATACAAATAAACTTGACTTAACTTGATGCAATAATGATTTAAACAACTGCTGCATTCCTTTGGTATTACTCACATCCTTAATACTTCATTTTAAAAAGAATGGGATCTTAGGACAGTAATCCTTTAGTGATAAAGGATAAATAGTTTATCATTCATATTAACATTCTTATAACTCATAATCACAAATGTAACATTAATACAAAATGAAGACTGTTTATCGATATAAAATATTTAAAATATCACATGAACGAACAAGCTAATGTAACCTAGCCTCCTATTTCCCAGCACAGAAAGGAAAAGGGGATCAGATGTTTCTAACTCGATCATTTTGTTCTCACAATATGGAACATTTGATTAACTTTAATGTGTCATAATAAAAAGAAGCTCTGGAAGTCCTACCTACATCCTGTGATGTCACTGGACATGAAAGCCCATTGCCTTTAAACAGACTTTAAGGTCCACCAAACCGGGTTATGTAGGGATAAATAGTTTTATAAAGAAAGGACACTTCTGAGATGCTTGAGATGTGCTGTGTGTCATTGGCACCCCTCTGTCTGGACTCTTTATCATGGTAGAGACGGACTGCCGAGTGGAAAAATAGCCCTGTTGTTTGCTCTTTCAAACGCACCATGTCCTATCATGAAGTAACATACCCTGGAACAGGACAATCACCCAAACACACTGAAGTCATGTTGAGGAAAGATGACAGGAGGTTATTTTTCTGTGTATACCCTCAAAACAAGATCAGAATGGACCACATACAGTTTCCCTGCAGCTGCTGCTGGAAATGGAGATGGCAGATTTGAGAGTAGCAGTATTGAAGGAAAGAGAGTTTTAATCCATGTGAGGATAAACCTTGTGTGTCCTTATATATGGTCTTTTCTCCACTTCTATCTGCAGGTTTTAGATCTGTTTGAACAGCCACGGTGACAGATAACTCAATACTATCATCAGTTTTAGAGAACTGGACAATGATATATTGCAAGCCAACATTAATTCAAATTAATTCAGTTTTATACTTTGCAAAATTATTTGCAAAGGCAATTGAATGGATGTGGTTGCATACACATCAACCCTGCTACTCTGAAACCCCTAAATAAATTCCTGTGCAAATAGTTGCAATCAGAAGTCACATAATTAATTGAATGGAGTTCACCAGTATGCAATTAAAGTGACAAAGTGACCTCAAAATAAATACATGTGTCCCTGAAAGGCCCCAGAGCTTGAAGGCAAACATAACTAAACAAACAGCATCATGAAGACCAAGGAGCTATCAAAAAATTGTGGAAAGGTATTAATCATGGTTTTGTTAGAACAAAAAAAATATATATCCTCCAGATATGCGACTGGATATGGAGGCATTAGTCAAAGGAGCAGCCAAGAGGATGAGAGTAACTCTGAAGGGTAACTCCAGAGCACATATGGGAGAAGCTGTTCACAGGACAACCATGAAAAAATCATTATTGAAAAAAAGGCATATGAATTGCCATTTGGAGACTCAGCAAACATGTGGGAAAGGTTCTCTGGTCTGAATAGACCAAAATGTAGGCTTTTTTGGCTTTGGCACAAAGTGCAACATTTGGCAGAAGCATGGTGGTGGTAGCATCATGTTGTAGGGATATGATTATGATGGCAGCTCCTGGGTAACTGATGGAGAAGCATGTAAGACTAAGGTCTCAATACAGATATGAGTACTAACTCCACATTAAGCGTACATAACTCAACTCTGAATATGACCTGCTAAGAATAAAGGGTTTGGAACAGAACACTGTCTGTTCTAGGGACTGTGCAAGGGGCTTGCCATTTTCTGATCTTGTGAGATTTATGCCTACAGCACATTCTGATTTTAGATAAGCTTTACACAACTGAGCATTTTTCATGGGTCTCTTGAGCTTATACAATACAATCACACAAAAAGCTCCTTCTCACTGCATTGCACCAAGTGAAGTCTCTGTTAAACATTTTATTTTGCTTCATTTGCTGAAATGGGTTATATAAAGTTGGTCAATCATTATTAATTTGTTCATGAGAGAAAGAGAGCCAAATATGTTTGCAGATCGCCCGACCCTCACTTGCTTCCTGACCTCACTTCTAGTCTATCATTTTGGCATCATCGACAGTCTGCTTCCTTGCTCTCCTCTGCATTTACAGCCGTAAGTGCCTGCATTCTGACAGGATACTTCGCCACCATGTATGTAGCAGAAGAGGTGAAGCAGACTGCTTTGAACACTCAGGGAAGCTTATTGGGAGAACATCAACAGATGCTAGCGGATCTCAACACCTGTATGACGCAACTAGCAACTGTGATATCACAGGCCCTCCTACCATGCCCTGAGTCTCTTCCCAGCCCCGCACTACAACTTCCTGCACCCGAGAAGTTCACCGGAAATGCTCTAGACTGTAAGGGTTTCTTGCTTCAATGCTCCATGTATTTTGCTACCATGCCGAACCTCTCCAATAAACCTGTCCCACATGGCTACACACACTGTGAGTCCGGTGAGAATTTCATTCCAAGTCTTTTAAGGTGCCAGTAGTACTGAAGCTGACCGACTCCACACACGTCCTGTGTGCTTTTATCGATTCAGGGGTGGAAGGGAACTTCATCAGCCACTCTACTGTGCAGAAATTCAACCTGCCCACGGTCCCCCTGCAGAGCTCACTCAGCATTAGGACCATCGATGGAGGATCAATAGAGATGGCTTCATCACTTAGTGAACCATGCCGCTCCACATCCAAGTGGGCATTCTGCATTCCGAACACATCTTGCTCTATGTCACTAATACCATAAATCATGATCTTATTCTCAGCTATCCATGGTTGCAGCTTCACGATCCCTTGATTTCATGGCAGAACAAGGAGATTCTCCAATGGTCTCCAACTTGTTTTCAGAACTGTATCTCTCGTCTCCAAGTCAATCTTTCATTCACTACTGTGGAGAGTTCTCAACCTGACTCCCTGGATGGCATCCCGGAGTGTTACATGGACCTGCAGGAGGTCTTTAGCGAGGGAAAGGCATGCAGGCTACCACCACATCGCCCCTATGACTGTGCTATTGACCTACTACCAGGCATGTCACCACCACAGGGGCATATCTACCCCCTGTCCCAGAAGAAACACACCGCCATGGAGGAGTAAATCCAAGAGGCCCTTAAGCAAAGATACATCTGCCTGTCCAAATCTCCCGCTTCTGCAGGCTTCTTTTTTGTGGAGAAACAAGGCAGCAGACTCTGATCATGCATTGATTATAGAGGTTTGAACCAGGTATCAGGAAAATACCCTTACCCTCTTCCACTAGTTCCTGCAGCACTAGAACAACTTAGATCAGCTACGATCTTTTCCAAGTTGGATCTCTGCAGTGCATACAATTTGATCAGGATCAAAAAGGGTGATGAATGGAAGACCACCTTTAGCATGACCGCTGGCCATTTTCAGTATCGGGTGATGCCATATGGTCTTTCTTCATCACCTAGCATGTTCCAGTGATTCATCAACGATGTGCTATGGGACATGCTAGGTAGATATGCCATCACGTACATTGATGACATTCTGATCTACTCCCCAGATGAAGAAAGTCACAAGAAACACGTCAGAACCGTCCTGAACCACCTGCTAGAAAATCACCTCTACATCAAAGCCGAGAAATGTGAGCTTCATCAGGTTCAAATCTCCTTCCTAGGATATATTATAAGCACCAAAGGAGTTAGCATGGACTCCTCCAAAGTCTCCGTGGTTACATCCTGGCCCACACCTACTTCTATGAGAGAGCTTCAGCGCTTTTTGGGGTTCGCAAATTTCTATCGCTGGTTCATCAGGGGCTTCAGCACTATAGCTACCCCCTTAACGACTTTGCTTAAGAAGGGACCAAAGCGCCTCAGTGGAACCCAAAGGCCGAGGAAGCATTTCAGTGTCTCAAGCAGGCCTTCACATCTGCTCTGGTCCTCCAGCATCCAGATCCCACCAAACTGTTCACAGCAGAATTGGATGCATCTGACATGGGAGTAGGCGCCATTCCATCTCAGTAGTTTGGTGAGAAACAGAGATTACATCCCATAGCTTTCTTCTCGAAAAAACTTTCTTCCGTAGAGAAGAACTAAGATGTCGGCAACAGGGAACTGCTTGCCATTAAGCTAGCGCTTGAAGAGTGGTGGCATTAGCTCAAAGGGTCTACTCACCCTTTTATCATTCTCATGGACCACAAAAATCTGGAATACCTCAAGAAAGCCAAGAGGCTAAACCCTCGCCAGGCCAGGTGGGCACTGTTCTTCATGAGGTTCAAATTCACCATTTTGTTTCACCCTGACTCGAAGAACACCAAGACTGATGCTCTATCTTGCAGTTTTAGTTCCATGCACCAAGATTCCGTAAACCACCCCATTCTTCCAACTCAATGTTTCATACAATCCATCACCTGGGACCTGGACCGAGAGATAAGGAATGCTCAACCACAAATTCTTCCAAATAACCTCCCACCTGGTCTACTCTACATGCCCAAGTGATTTTGAAGTTGACAGTCAGTCAGTAAACCTGCCAAAGACACACAAACTACAAACATGGACACTCAGAACTACAAGCCCCAAGATCCACAGCACCCTCTGTCACCAGATTATTAATCACAGTTGACACTCATCTCCCTACCCATACGAAAAAGAACAGTAAAGAACTTATAAGAATTTACCACTGTCTTAGTAATAAATCCTTATAAATAAATCCTTATAAGGATTTATAAATAAATATATATGCCATGTATGATTTACTCCTGAAAGTGGCCCATTTTGCATTTTCCTCATACAAATTTTTTATGAAAATCTAGTATGTATGAAGTGAACATTGTGCATGGTTTTTACAGATAATGTGTATGATGAATTACACCGTCTTTGTATGCTTCATGTAATGTTTGTAGTTTTTAATTATATTTTACAGTTTAAAATGTACATGCCTTTTATATGTAAATCCAACACAAACATATGTGGATTTACATATAAAAGGCATGTACATTTTAAACTGTAAAATATAATTTAAAACTACAAACAGAATTTGTTCCAAAGCAAAAACTAGAAGGGCCCTTGGTAGACTGCATACTTCCGCTAAGCCACATATTCAGATTTGCATCAAAATGTAATCAATTGTTCCTTGGCCCATGGCTCACTTTTATTCAAAATTTAATCAAACTACTTTTCACTACTTTTTGAGTTACATTGGGGAAAAGACAAACAATTAAACAGAGGTGAAAAAATAACCTCCTCCAATACAGTTGCTAGAGGTGAAAAAGAAGGTTTTCTCTAAAAAAAACATTTTTTTGACACCTTTATTTGTAAGAGCATATCATTGTGCTTAGCTCACCATACAATAAAGTGACAGCATTTTGGATGTAGGCAAGGTTCAGATCTGTTTCCCCAAAGAATATTTTGATTTGAGAACTTTTCTGAAGAATGATTGTGGACATTTTATGAATCATACACTGACTGCTCTAAATACCTAATCTAAAATCTCTATATGTGAAAAAACACCTTAAATATAACAACATAATCTGTTTCAGAAATTCATATTTAGTGGAAATTCAAAGATGTAGAAATGGGCCCAACATAAGTGCCAGCTTATTTTCAGCCATGTCTCTTGTTTCCTAGCAATCTGGAAAAAAAGCAGCTGAGTGCTAAGCCCCAGCTCAAGGTCACTGTCTGCTCTAATGCCTGTTAAATGGTGTGAATTAGCAGAGAAAGCGGGTGAGCGAAAATGCATCCAGGAATCAGTTGTGAAAGACACCACCGATTCCCAGCACAGTTGTTTGGGGAGTGTTGGTTTGGGGCTGCTCCGGGAACAAGCATTTCATCTACAGAACATCCATTTAATATGTTTTCTATTTAAATGATTTAAATATAGTGATAACATTGTTTCTTTTACTTTATTTAATGTATATATTATTACAGTATGTTATTAATTTCAAGCATTTATCTTGAAAATGAAGTGTTCAGGATATTACATGATAAATCTCCCCAAACAAAGAAATCTAACATGATCCTGTTTTTAATTGGATTCAGGATTGGGTTAATGAGCAACATGTTTCCCAGATGAGGGCAGCATGGTGGTGTAGTGGTCAGCACTGTTGCCTCACAGCAAGAAGGTTCTGGGTTCGAGCCCACTGGGCGACAGAGGCCTTTCTGTGTGGAGTTTGTATGTTCTCCCCGTGTCTGCGTGGGTTTCCTCCAGGTGCTCCGGTTTCCCCCACAGTCCAAAGACATGCAGGTTAGGCTAATTGGTGGCTCTAAATTGACCGTATGTGTGAATGGTTGTGTGCCTCTATGTGTCAGCCCTGCGATGACCTAGTGACTTGTCCAGGGTGTACCCTGCCTCTCGCCCACAGTCAGCTGGGATAGGCTCCAGCTTGCCTGCGACCCTGCACAGAATAAGCGGTTACAGATAATGGATGGATGGATGGCTGTTTCCCAGCTGACCATTTATTAATGGCCCAGATTCATTAATATTTCAGTAAGTGTGCATGTGTGAATGCTTTTGTAGGCCAATTTTTTTTCTTAAAATCAAACTTTATTATACACTCAAGTGAGTCTTAAAAATACTAAAAACAGTACATCTAAATATACATAATCAGTTTGATTGGAGAACAGTCTAATGTTAATCATCCTTCATAGCCAGTCCATGCCATCCTAGTTGGCCATTTGTCCAACTGCATTGCAAATCTCCACATTTGCCAAAGCCACATTGATTCCAGGTTTAATAGATCTGGAGCCTTGGATACAGAGAACTGCTGATCAAGTGAAGTAGAAGGACATTTTGGTTCTCAGCCAATGCACTAAAACATTCATTTTAAGATCTTTCTTCTCACTTTTGTAGGCAAATAAAAAAAAAATTGGTAAAAGAAAACCTAGCCCAAGTTTTAGATGGAAGATTTCAAAATATGCTCTAAATCTTCCGCTAATGCATTTTAGCCACTGTAGTGGATCAGCTACCAGATACACAAACTAACTCTTCATCCTTCCATAGGCCAGCATTTCTTTAATCCTGATTCAATGGGCTATTCTGATTCGTTTTTATAGATGTACATTTATTTCCATTTGTACATGAAATTGAAATAAATAAATAATTTAAACTTGACAGTGTAATTCTAAACCTGTCACTTGATATTCACATGAAATGTACACATCTCAGAAGATAACTGGATTTTCATGAATACAACATTTTATTTGTAAACGTTCCAGGCATGGTGGCACTTTGGTGCAGTGGTTAGCATGGTCTCCTTTCTGTATGGAGTTTGCATGTTCTTCCTGGGTTTCTTCTGGGTGCTCTGGTTTCCTCCCACCATCCAAAGACTTGTGGATGAAGTAATTTCCATCCATCCATCCATCCATCCATTGTCCATAACCACTTATCCTGTGCAGGGTCACAGGCAAGCTGGAGCCTATCCCAGCTGACTATGGGCAAGAGGCAGGGTACACCCTGGACAAGTCACCAGGTCATCGCAGGGCTGACACATAGAGACAAACAACTATTCACACATATGGTCAATTTAGAGCCACCAACTAGCCTAACCTACATGTCTTTGGACTGTGGGGGAAACCAGAGTACCTGGAGGAAACTGCTGGGCTTGAACCCATAACCTTCTTGCTGTGAGGTGACAGTGCTAACCACTACACCACCGTGCTGCCATTAAGTCATTTGGCCACTTTAAATTGTTCATAGGTGTGAGTGTGAATGCTTATTTGTCTCTGTGTTAGCCCTGATAGATTGGTGACCCTCTTGCCTGAAGCCAGCTGGGATCGGCTCCATCTTCCCCTGTGACACTGACGGATAAGTGGTATAGATAATGGATGGATGCTCCTGCAAATGACTTAGAAATAAATTCCTTGCTATGTAGTTTAGTAAATGAGGCCCACTGACATTATTTTAGCATTTTCCTCATCATCAGAGATGGACCTGATGGCCTCTGGGGAATTTCAGAAAAATTGCTATTAAGCAATTTGAACAGCTCACTTCCCAGGTGCACTCAAAGCACTTAATGTGTGCAGTATCACCTTAGCAAGGGATTTTCCCAGGGACAGAGCTGTGAATTGCACACCCAGCCGTGATGCACGGTAAATAACACTGTTCATGAAATGTGTGAGTTGGCATTGGGATAATGTTTTGTGATGTACTAACTCAACAATTTATAAAGAAGGAAAACTTTATTTGCCAAAAAAAAAGCTAATCCTGTGCAAAAACCTATGCTTAAAGCTAGTTTGCTTAAAGAGAGGGTTAATATTAAAGCAAAGAAAACACTCATGTAGTTCCAACTTATATTTGTTAAATCTATATTGACTGAGGCTCTAAATTGACCGTAGGTGTGAATGTGAATGGTTATTTGTCTCTGTGTCAGCCCTGCGATGACCTGGCGATTTGTCCAGGGCGGACCCCGCCTCTCGCCCAAAATCAGCTGGGATAGGCTCCAGCTTGCCTGCGACCCTGTAGAACAGGATAAGCAGCTACAGATAATGGATGGATGGATGGATGGATGGATATTGATTGTTGAGTCAAAATCACATCATTTTTAAGATGGCATGCCAGATGAATAAAAGAATGGAATGGCTAGATAAATGTGTTATACTGCAAGTAGTCAAATGAGTTATGATACAATGAAGAATGGGAAAGGCTAAATAGAGCATTGTAGCAGTTCGATAGGTATGAGTGGAGCAAAGAGGACGGCAGGACAGAGATCAGGTTGATACACTGTTTTATTGTCACACTTTTCAGTCTAACAACTATGGTTTAAAGTTTACAGACACACACACACTCGGCGTCTGGTTCCGGAAAGAGCCCCTCTGCTCTCGCTCTCGCTCTCCCTCCTTAAATAGGGCGCGGTCACTGGGAAGACACACACAAACACAGGTTAATTGCTGTCAGGTGTAGTGATTCTGCCACTTACCTTCCCTGACTCCACCCTCCTGTCGCAGACCGGCACTTGACCACGCCCCCGCTGCCACATACCCCCACCGCCCGACTCAGGCCGGGCGGCCATCCGGCCCGCAGCCGACTCCCCCCCCCGACGGGAGAGGAAGTCCGCCAAGACCATCTGCACCCCCGGCCTGTGGATCACCTTAAAATTGAAGGGTTGGAGTGCCAGATACCAACGGGTGATCCGCGCGTTGGCATCTTTCATGTGGTGGAGCCACTGGAGGGGCGCGTGGTCCGAACAGAGGGTGAAAGGGTGCTCCAGCAGGTAGTAACGGAGGGCGAGGACCGCCCACTTGATCACCAGACACTCCTTTTCAATGGTGCTGTAGCGCCCCTCACGCACTGACAGCTTCCTACTGATGTAGAGGATGGGGCTGTCCTCCCCCTCCACCTCCTGGGACAAAACTGCCCCCAGCCCTCTGTCCGACGCATCGGTCTGCAACACAAAGGGGAGAGAAAAGTCAGGGGACTGTAAAAGTGGCCCCCCACACAGTGCAGCCTTTACCTCGGAAAAAGCCTGCTGGCATTGCTCCATCCACTGGACCGGATCTGGGGCCCCCTTTTTAGTGAGATCAGTCAGCGGGCTGGTGACGTCTGAATAATTAGGTACAAACCTACGGTAATAGCCAGCCAGCCCCAGGAACTGTCTCACCCCCTTTTTGGTCTTGGGCCTCGGGCAGGCCGCAATCGCTGCCGTCTTGTTAATTTGGGGGACGCACCTGCCCGTTGCCCAAGTGGAAGCCCAGATACCATACTTCCACCCGCCCAATCTCACACTTCTTTGGGTTGGCTGTGAGCCCCGCTCGCCTCAGCGAACTAAGGACGGCCCTTAGATGTTCAAGGTGCCTCGGCCAGTCATTACTATAGATGATGATATCGTCTAGATAAGCGGCTGCATAAGTGACGTGGGGGTGGAGGACTCTGTCCATCAGCTGCTGAAATGTAGCGGGCACCCCAAACAGCCCAAACGGAAGGGTGACGAATTGGTGTAAACCAAACGGTGTGGAAAAGGCCGTTTTTTCTCGGGATAGGGGAGTCAAGGGGATCTGCCAATATCCCTTCGTCAAATCCAGTGTCGAATAAAAGCGAGCAGTGCCAAGTCGATCGAGCAACTCATCAATACGAGGCATTGGGTACGCATCGAATTTAGACACCGCGTTGACTTTTCTGTAGTCCACACAGAACCGGACCGACCCGTCGGCCTTGGGTACCAAGACCACCGGGCTGCTCCAGTCACTGTGGGACTCCTCGACGATGCCCATTTCGAGCATGGTCTGAAGTTCTTCCTGAACCACCTTTTTTTTGTGTTCGGGTAGTCTGTAAGGGCGGCTACGCACTACCACCCCTGGGGGCGTCTCTATGTGGTGCTCTATGAGGTTAGTGCGACCAGGCAGGGGCGAGAACACATCCGAAATCTCGGTCTGCAACTGGGCAACCTCCGTGAGCTGGGTCGGGGAGAGGTGGTCTCCACAGGGGACCGGAGGGGCACATGATGTCAATGCCCCTTTTTGAACCTCCGGCCCCAGCTCCGCCTTCTCCGGAACCACCGACACCATCATGGGGACCTCCTCCTTCCAGAGTTTAAGCAGATTGAGATGGTAAATTTGTAGCGCCCCACCTATGTCTGTTTGCCTCACCTTGTAGTCGACGTCCCCAACTCGCCGTGTGACCTCAAAGGGTCCTTGCCACTTGGCAATCAATTTGGAGCTCAAAGTGGGCAACAGTACGAGTACTTTATCTCCCTGTGTGAACTCCCTAAGGCGCGTACCTGCTCCTCCTACTCAAGTGAGTAGGACGCTTCTTTGCTTTGCTCCTGCTTTCTTGATCTTTATTTCTATACTTTACTTTCTCATTTAATTTCCACTATTTTTTCATTTTATTTTTCATCTTTATAAGCTTTTAATTTTAATTTAATTTCCACTATTTTTTCATTTTATTTTTCATCTTTATAAGTTAGCTTTTAAAACAAAATGCCAGGAGGCAATAAATCCTGCAGAAAATGCAGGGAACTAGAACAGAGGATTTCTATCCTGGAATCAAAGATTGATGCTCTGCCAAAGACAGACGAATTAAAAGTGATATCTCAGGAAAGGAGTACAGAAACAGTGGCTGAGAATGCAGAGATTGCACTCCGACAGACCGATGGCATTGCAGATTGAGTGGATGAATTTATCGATCAAGATGGGCAAAATGTGAGTACAGAAAACTGGCAAATGATGGGTGGCAAGCCCAAAAATAAAAACAGAAGACTAATTACCTCAACACCAGCTCGTTCTCATACTATGCAACCCATGCTCCACAGCCATGTTATTAGAAATGGAGCTGGGTCTACAAATTACAATAGGATTTACAATCCTATGGAAAATCCACAGCCCATAAGGCTTCAGAACAAATTTGAATGCCTCAGGGATGTGGAAGAGGATTTTTCAAGTGGACAAACACATCGTAAAAAGAGATCGCACCAAGATCGAAGAGCTGTGGGAAGAGGCAAAAAGCAGCTCATAACACCACCTGATCCCACAACCCTTGTTCTTGGTGATTCCACTGTAAGACGTTTAAAAGGTCATGGGATGATTATTTGCTGCCTTCCAAATGCATCCATCTCTGACACCAAAGACAGCATTTTGAAACTCATGTCCGAGCATAAAACTATCAAACGTATTGTTGTGCATGTGGGAGCAAATGATGTTTTCAGAGAACAGCTGTTTGTCCAAGATGATTTCAGAAAACTTTTTTCTGATCTCTATAAGACTGGAATACAATCTTTTATTAGTGGCCCACTCCCAGTGAGAGGAAGCTTTGCATTTTCTCGACTCTTCAGTCTTAACACCTGGCTTGGAAAAACTTGTTTTTCATTTGGTATGAACTTCATAGACAATTTTAACCTTTTCTGGAATCACAGAGAATTCTTCAAGCCAAATAGCACTGAACTCAGCTGGATTGGGGCCAAAGTCTTAGTAGACCATTACAGACTTGCAATCTTTTCTCAGCCAGCATTGAGGAAAACAGTTGATAAGATGTCGCAGACTGACATAGTTACAAAAAACAATACCTCTGCAAAGCCAAAACAATCATCTTTGCAAGTCGTCATCAAGGACACACAGACATCTGACCTGCCAGACTGCCAAGATTCAAAGACAGACTGCCAAAAATCAGAGACAAACTGCCATACAAAGAACTCACCAATTTCTCGCTCTTCTGACTTCACTGCATCATCTCCGTCTCCCACCCGCATGGATTTCCCTAATAGTATGCAAAGATTGCTCCCAATGGCTACACTCTTTTTCCAGCCCAAATCTGTCGCGACAAGCAGTGTACCCAGTTCATCAAAACTGTGTTCACCCAGGACTTTCAGCTGGCTACAAATCTTTTTCACCATCTAAAAGATACATGTCATCTCCAATCCTTTCACCCTTAAACCAAATGGAACATTTAGAAAGTCTTCCCTTAGCAAAAAGAAGTTTATTCAAGTGTACTATGAGTATACTTATTTTTTACTAAAACTGCAGAAGTATACTTGAAGTTGACTTTTTATAAACTATATTTTATATACTTAAGAATAGTATAGTGAAGTATACTTGGCTTATACTGAAAAGTATAAATAAAAGTCTAAGACTAAGTACATTAATACTAAGACTTATACTTTAATACTAAAACGTATACTTTAGTATACTTTTCATGTTTTTCTGCCACAAAAGTACTAATACTTAGTATATCTCGCTCCAAGTGCATAATAAGGTCAAGTCATTGACTCATGCTTAACATTTAATTTATATATTAATATAATATAATGCTGGAGTTTAAAACTTTACAGTATATAGTATGTGTGCTCAATTGCATTATCTTTATGTACCTTAAAATCATACACAAAAACAGAAAAAACTTTTGACTTGACTTTATTGATCAATTTCTCCAGTAAGGAAGGACTTGATTTCATAGGTCTTTATTTTTGAAATGTTTGAAAATATATCAAACTTGTTTTCAACATTCTGTCTTGTGATTTTGTAAATGCATCACACTCTTGTGTACATACAGTATGAGTAAACTTTAAGAATACATTAAGGAGTATATTTCCAGTATATAAATAGTAAGCTACAAGTAATATGCCAAGCAAACTTAAAGTATAACAAGTAAACTAGTGAAATAACCAACATTTATAACAGTATACTTAAAGTATACAATAATAAACTAAAAATAGGGACTTGAAGTATGTAACTAAGGGGCGTTGTGGCTCAGTCAACTAAAGCGCCATACCATAAATCCTGGGACCTGGGTTCGATTCCAACCCAAGGTCATTTCCTGATCCCTCTCCTGCTCATTTCCTCTCTCTACACTGTCCTATCCAATAAAGGTGAAAAAAGCCCCAAAAGAGAAGCTTATCGATAAGTGTACTTGTGGTATACTTTAAGCATACAAGAGGGATATACCAAGTACATTGATAGTATATAGATGAGTGTACTTGTTGTATACTTTAAAGTGTACTTTTGCAAACTTAAAATGAACTTTAAAGTATACTTTTATAAACTTGAAATGTTCCAATTTAGTCTGAAAAAGTATTAAATTTGTATACTTTCTAGTACACTAAAAGTACATGGTCTGTAGTATACTTGCTATACTTATACTCATACTGAAGCATACTTAATAAAATGAACTTTAAGTATACTACTTTTTGCTAAGGGTTGTTTGATGTACTCTGGGTCCCTGCAAATGGGTGTAGTTTTGAAAACCAGCTGGGACCCAATATGCCTATGCCATTCTCTATTCCTGTGTTGATAAGAAATAGAAAACATAGAGCACATTTAACCCAGGGGGTAAACCAATCTAATCTCCTTCCTGTTTTAAAACAACATCAGAGTGCACAAGCAGATATTACTTCTAGACTTTCTGTAAAGCTAGCTCTTCTGAACGTTAGATCACTTTCAAACAAGTCATTTTTAATTAATTATCTTATCTGCAAACACAATCTTGATTTTTTGCTTCTAACTGAAACTTGGCTGGATCAAGCAAATAGTGCTACCACCCTTATTGAAGCAGCTCCCCCAAATTTTAATTTTTTGAATGTTACCCGACAAGGGAAAGGTGGAGGGATCGCAAATATATTCAAGGTCTCTTTTCAATGTAAACAATCCTCACTTGGTGATTTTACATCCTTTGAACACTTATGTGCACTTGTTACATGCTCTCCTAACATATTATTATTAACTATTTATAGACCTCCGAGACATTCAGCCAAAGTCTTTCTTGAAGAGTTTGGTGAACTGTTGTCAGTCATTTGCTTAGAGTTTGATTGTCTTATTATATCTGGGGATTTTAACTTGCATGTAGATAATACTGAAAACACTTATGCCAAAGAACTACTTGCACTTATTGACAACTTCAACCGAGTACAACATGTACAGGGGCCGACCCACTCTCGTGGTCATACCCTTGACCTCGTCATCACAAAGGGTCTTACTGTTTCTACTACTGTTGTTGACCTGGCCTTATCTGATCATTTTTGTGTTTTCTCTGATGTTTCTATGTCTCCTCACATTCAGAACAGCTCAACGACTATGGGTAGGAGAGTCATAAAAGACAACACGTGTTCTCTTTGAGCAAGCTCTCTCTCAGAACTCAACCAAAATGTCAGACTCTGTAGATGATTTACTGGAAATTTTTAATTTAAATATGACCCAAATTATGGATGATATTGCTCCATTCAAAATCAAAAGAGTCAATGATAAGCAGAAAGCACCATGGAAGCAGTACCCGGCTGTTAAACTGCTAAAGAGAGAATGTAGAAAGACTGAAAGAAAATGGTGCAAATCTAAACTTCACATCCATTATCAAATCCATAAAGAGATGCTTTGTAATTATAATTATGAAATTCATAAAGCAAGACAGTCTTTCTTCTCCAACATCATCAACAGGAATATGAACAATGCCCGTGTGCTATTTTCAACAGTAGAGAAGCTAACTAATCCCCCACCACAATTAGCACCTGAACTTCTCTCAGTTAATAAATGCAATGAGTTTGCATCCTTCTTCAAAGGTAAAATTGATAAAATACGGCAGAATATTGCTCATAATATATCTCAGTTGCAAAAAATTGAAAAACTGCAATCACCAATGACACAGATAGATAACTTCAACACAATGTCAGAATTTTGTTTAATTGATTATGAGACTCTTGAAAAAACTGTACAAAATCTCAGTTCCTCAACATCTGAATTGGACATTCTGCCCACCAACTTTTTTAAGTCTGTTCTTCATCTTATAATTACAGATGTGCTTCAAATTATAAATACATCCCTAGAGACTGGCGTTGTTCCTGTGTCCCTGAAAAAAGCCGTTGTAAAGCCCCTACTTAAAAAAAAATAATAATCTGGATCCTTCAGTATTAAATAACTACAAGCCAATATCAAATTTACCATTCATCGGGAAAATCCTTGAAAAAATTGTCTTCAATTAATTAACTGCCTTCTTGATATCAAACAGCCGTTTTGATAATTTTCAGTCAGGATTTCGTGCCAATCATAGCACTGAAACAGCGCTGATTAAAGTTATAAATGACATACGTCTTAACACTGATGCAGGCAAAACATCAGTCCTGGTATTACTGGACCTCAGTGCAGCTTTTGATACTGTTGATCACAACATACTGCTATATCAACTTGAACACTGGGTTGGGTTGACTGGTAAAGTTATCAATTGGTTAAATTCATACTTAAAAGATAGAAGCTTCTTTGTTACCATGGGAAATTGTTCCTCAATGTCAATGTCCTTGACCTGTGGTGTCCCTCAGGGGTCGATTCTTGGACCATTACTATTCAACCTTTATATGCTCCCACTTGGGCAAATTATCAATAACAATTCAATTTTGTATCACTGCTATGCAGATGACACCCAAATTTATTTTGCTTTATCACCTAATAATTATGCCCCCTTTGAATGTCTCTACCAGTGTATCGATCAAATCAACAACTGGATGTCACAAAATTTTCTTCAGCTGAACACAGATAAAACAGAAGTAATTCTATTTGGAAAAAAAGATGAAAGACTCAGGATTACCACTATTCTTGACACAAAAGGGATTAAAACTAAAGAAATGGTTAAAAATCTTGGTGTTTTCATTGACAGCGAGCTAAACTTTGACAATCACATGAAAGCAATCACTAAAACGGCATTTTATCACCTAAAAAACATTTCCAAACTAAGAGGACTCATGTCAAAAAATGATCTGGAAAAACTGATACATGCCTTCATCTCTAGTAGGGTTGATTACTGCAATGGCCTTTTCACAGGCCTGCCAAAAAAGACCATCAAACGACTTCAGCTGGTTCAAAATGCAGCGGCTAGGGTTCTCACATGAACAAAAAGAACAGAGCACATTACTCCAATTCTAAGGTCCCTTCACTGGCTTCCAGTAAGCTACAGAATTGACTTTAAAACATTGCTGCTGGTGTACAAATCTCTAAATGGTACAGGGCCCAATTACCTCTCTAATATGTTGCAGCGGCCTAACCCAATCAGATCTACCAGATCGCAACAGAAAAATTTACTATTAAAACCTGTTGTTAAAACAAAGTATGGTGAAGCAGCTTTTAGCTACTATGCAGTGCAGCTATGGAACCAACTGCCAGAGGTCATTAAAAATGCCCATGCTGTTGGCAGCTTCAAATCTAGGTTAAAGACCAAGCTGTTTTCAGATGCCTTCTGTTAAATAATTAATATTGTCTTCTTTACATGTTTTATAATCTTTACTTTTACAGTCTCTGCATGTTTCAAATTTTACTTAACTTTTATTCTATTTTATTCTGCTGGTTTTTTTCCCCTATTTGAACTTCTACTTCATTTTATTATTTTATTTCTACTATTGTTTAATTCTTATTATATTTCTTCCCATTTATTTTATGTAATTTTATTCTCTATTGTTTAATGTTTTTCTTTTACTTCTGTAAAGCACATTGAACTGCCACTGTGTATGAAATGTGCTATATAAATAAACTTGCCTTGCCTTGTACAGGCGGGCTTGCCGTTCCTGGGCCTGCCGCAAGTTCTCCTGGGTTAGGTGGGTGAGCATGTGGAGTTTTGCGCGCAGGTCCATAATGTATTGAATTTCGTTCTTGCTTTGTGAAGGTCCCTCCACCCAATTTTCCCGCAGCATGTCTAGGATGCCGCGTGGCTTACGCCCATATAATAATTCGAATGGGGAGAACCCCGTGGAGGCTTGGGGAACCTCTCACACTGAGAGCAACAAGGGCTCGAGCCACTTATCCCAATTACGTGCGTCCTCACTTATGAATTTTTTAATGATATTTTTGAGGGTGCGATTGAACCGTTCCACTAAACCGTCCGTTTGTGGGTGATACACACTGGTGCGGATCGGCTTAATCCCCAATAACCCATACAGTTCGCGCAGTGTCCGTGACATAAATGTAGTGCCTTGATCAGTCAGAATCTCTTTCAGGATTCCGACTCGGGAGATGACGTGGAAGAGTGCCTCTGCAATACTGCGTGCTGAGATATTGCTCAGAGGCACTGCTTCCGGGTATCGCGTTGCATAGTCCACCAGAACTAATATAAAGCGGTACCCCTGTGCTGACCGATCTAATGGCCCAACGAGATCCATCCCAATTCTCTCAAACGGGGTCTCGATCAATGGAAGAGGGCGCAAAGGCGCTTTTGGAATGGTCGCTGGATTTACTAACTGCTGTTGAAGGTGGCCCGGCTCCCCGCAGCGCCAGCAAACCGGCCCGGGCTTTCCCTCTGCACCGGTGTTCTGGGGCTCACTCACCTGAGGGGGGGGAGAGACAGACACAGAAGGGAGAAACGGGAAGGCACCGCGGATGCGGCGGGCCGGCTGGGGTGGTGCCGGCCCCCGCCTCCACGGTGGAGGAATGGGGCGAGGACGGGACACAGGAGGAGGGGGAGAGAGAGAGAGAGAGAGAGAGAGAAGAGGAGAGAAGAGAAGATGCTGTCTGCTGTCCTGCCACCGGGACAGCCGCCAAATGGTCCTCCGCCAGCTCAACTGCCTGATCCAGCAACGCCGGGCGGTGGCACTGGACCCACTCCATGGTTCCCGCTGGCAAGCGAGTGATGAATTGTTCCAGCACCACCTGGTCGATGATTGATTCCCTCTGCGTCGCGGTTGTTGGCCCTCAACCACCGCCAGCAGGCGTCCTGGAGCTGCTGGCCAAACGCGAACGGCCGGCCGATTTCCTCCAAGCGCAACGCTCGGAAGCGCTGGTGCTGCTGTTCTGGGGTGCGCCCCACATGCTGGAGGACAGCCTGGCGGAGGTCCGCGTGGGCCAGCCGGTGGTCGGCAGGGAGCTGTAGCGCGGCCAGCTGTGCCTCTCCCGCTTGCAGGGGGAGGAGGCGCGCCGCGCGCTGCTCCATCGGCCACCCTGAGGCTTCTGCGACTTGCTCGAAGAGTGTGATGAACGCCTCGGGGTCGTCCTGCGGGCCCATCTTGGTGATGGTGAGGGGAGATGGGCCTGCGGTAGGAGCGCTGGTGGACCCCGCTGACACGAGGAGGTGCTGGAACACCTCTCGGTCTTCTTGCTGGGCCAGTACCAGGGCCTCGAAGCGTCGCTCTTGTTCCTTTCGGAGGGTGGCGAGCGCCTGGTGCTGGCTTTGCTGGGCCATGGCGAGGGCGTGGACCAGGTCGGCGAATGGGGAGGACTCCATGGGGCTGATCGGCTGGTGCTCCACTTTCTCCCGGGTTTCGGCACCACTGTAGCAGTTCGATAGATATGAGTGGAGCACAGAGGACGGCAGGACAGAGATCAGGTTGATACACTGTTTTATTGTCACACTTTTCAGTCTAACAACTATGGTTTAAAGTTTACAGACACACACACACTCGGCGTCTGGTTCCAGGAAGAGCCCCTCTGCTCTCGCTCTCCCTCCTTAAATAGGGCGCGGTCACTGGGAAGACACACACAAACACAGGCTAATTGCCATCAGGTGTAGTGATTCTGCCACTTACCTTCCCTGACTCCACCCTCCTGTCGCAGACCGGCGCTTGACCACGCCCCCACTGCCACAAGCATAAATAGCAAAAATGGCACATCTTGTGGGGTGTTCCTGGTATGCAGTGGTTAATGCCTACCAAAAATGGTCCAAAGAAGGACAACCAGTGAACCGGCGACAGGGTCATGGGTGTCAAGTCAAGTTTGTTTGTATAGCGCCTTTAACAATAGACATTGTCCCAAAGCAGCTTTGCAGAATCTGAATGACCCAAGACATGAGCCAATTTTATCCCTAATCTATCCCCAATGAGCAAGCCCGTGGCAACGGTGGCAAGGAAAAACTCCCCCAGACGACACAAGGAAGAAACTTCGAGAGGAACCAGACCCAAAAGGGAACCAATCCTCACCTGGACAACAAGACAACAGGACTATAATATTGACAGTTACCAGAGTGTCTTCCAAGTGTGACTTTCAACTGTCCATATTTGGCCGTCCTCCACAGGAGCAATGTGATGAGACTACAACCAGACATAGGGCATCAGGATGGCTCAGACAGGTCCAAGGAGCAGAAGAGGTCAGCACCTTGATCCCAGGATTGACATGTAACTCAGAGGGACAGATTGGGGGGGGGGGGGAGAAGAGAGAGAAAACACAGTTTGTTAGGTATGCCCAATGTCACCTGAATAAGTAGGTACAGTATACATTTTGCATGGAGTACAAGCAGGGACTCTGGAAAAACTAACTATGACAGCATAACTAAAAGGAGAGAGCCAGAAGGTAACACAGGCATGAGGGAGCCTCGGGACATAAAGCAGCAGCCACTACATGGTCAACAAACTCGAGTGAGCAAGCGAGTGGGGGACTGGCAGCATCTATACATCCCAGTTTACCAAAACACTATGTCTGAGGACCCTCCAGAGCTACACTTTTACCTCATAAACACCATTAACAAAAGGCTTGAATAAACAGGTATGTTTTCAGCCTAGACTTAAACACTGAGACTGTGTCTGATTCCCGAACACTACAGTACTTGGAAGGCTGAAGGTGTCAAAGGTTCACTGATTCACATGGGGCACAAAAGCTAGGCCATATGGTCCAATCCCACAGAAGAGCTACTGTAGCATAAACTGCTAAAAAAAAAAGTTAATGCTGGCTAAAACAGAAAGGTGTCAACATTGAACTTTTTCAGCAGTTTGTACTACAATAGCTCTTCTATGGGATTGGACCATATGGACTAGCTTTCCCTTGACCCTGTCGCCGGTTCACCGGTTGTCCTTCCTTGGACCACTTTTGGTAGGTACTAACCACTGCGTGCCTGGAACACCCTACAAGATGTGTCATTTTGGAGATGCTCAGACCCAATCATCTAGCCATCACAATTTGGTCCTTGTCAAAGTCATTCACTTATGCTTGCCCATTTTTTTTCCTGCTTCCAACACCAACTTCAAAAACTGACTGTTCTCTTGCTGCCTAATATATCCCATCCCTTGATAGGTGCCACTATAATAAGATAATCAATGTTATTCACTTCACCTGTCAGTGGTCATAATGTTATGTTTGATCGGTATGTTGTGAACAGGGTTCCTGGGACCAAAAATCAGCCACACATGAGTCATGTTGGTTTTTCCTTGTTATTTACAATCAGGCTTGTAAATCAAAATTCAGTAAATGTTTCAGCCTATTTTTATCTTTGTTTTCTTGACTTATGTTGTTCCATTAAGTCATGTTGTTGAGCATCTAGTGGAGGATTGGTGGACACTCCATTTTTTGTCCAATTTTATAGCACTTTATATACACTCATTCATTTAAAATGGCTTCTTTAAGATAACTCTCTATCACTATCAATAGTAGCACCCAAAATCCATTATCGTAGTTAAAGCTATATTTGTAATTTTACTTTAAAATAAAATAAAATGGAGATGTACGATTCTCTCATGACCCCATTGTACAATTAAAACAAACCCTAGTTTGGCATCTCCTGCTTTAGAGAGACACTACGGAAGATTTTTGGTTTCCTGTGCTGTAAAGTGGAAGCAGTTGGAGCGTAAGAGTCCTAGGATGAGCACAGGACAGTCATTATGATTGCATCTGTTATGAAGCAGAAATAGAGAGTCCTGGTGAGATTATCTGTGGAAGCAAGAGTGAAACTTGGGCAAAAATTGTTGGGAAGTGCAGTCTTTACCATTAAACCATGAAGAGTATCAAAAGAGGAGATATATCATACACCCTTTTAAACCAATGTAGGATAGGAGCATACCTATTAATCTTCTCTCTCTGCCAAGCTATACATACATACATACATACATACATACATCTAAGTCATATTGATGTGAAGCTGGTGCCTGATGCTGACACACTCCTACAGCTGTATTTCCTTTTGACCTACAGTCCTACCTGATTCATTCTGATACCTCTTCTGCTCAGAGTTTCTGAACTCATGACTCACTCTGTACTGCGTTGGATAGTCACACGTGGATACCCGAGATCTACCAAGTGTCACCCTGAAGAGGATGGGCTCCTTTTTGAGTCTATTTCCTCTCAAAGATTCTTCTTCATGTTGTCTCAGTGAGTTTTTCAATGCCACTTTTGGCTTGCTCATTAGGAACCTAAATATAAATCTACATCCACTTTCCTGTATATCTACTTTGTCTATTGCTCAAAGTGCTGTACAAATACAATTTAATGGGATTCAACTGAGCTATTCCTGGCTGAGCATATTTTAATCAGTCTATAGTCAAGTTCTTACAGGCATCATATTGAATTTGTAATCTTTACTGCTGACCTGATGACTGAGTTTTTATGACTCTTTTTAGTCATCTTTCTGAAATAAACTTGGCAAGTGTTTCCAATCTGCACAGTGATCTATTAAATCTGAAACATTTCACAGCTAATCGGTTACTGCTTATTATTGTGATGAAAAGCCGATCCAGTGAGATGAGGTGTAGTCAATTTTGTCAATTTCTTTTGCCTTTTATAGCAGTGTTCTTGTTTGTGCATCATTTCCCAGGACCCAAAATAATGCTTGACTTTTATACAATTTTTTTTTTAAATTTAGTTTCGGACCTGGACATTAAATGACCAATTTACAACAAGATTGGAACTCTGTTTAGTTGGTTATTTATAGGAACTTATACCAATCTGACCATGACTTAGCCTAGTGGTTAGCGTGTCCGCCTCTCAACTGGGAGATTGTGAGTTCTACTCGTGGTCGGGTCATACCAAAGACCATTATAAAAATGGTACCTACTACCATCTGGCAGTACAGATATGAGTGGGGAAGTCAAACTCTCATGGTTACCAGAGGATTGGCCCCCCCACTGTAACCCTAGCTGTATAGGTGAGAGGCTGAGGGCTACAGAAATGGAGATTGGTGCCACACCCATATGCCTTAAAGAGTTGGTTAGTACTGGGACAGGAGCCTGCCTCGGAAGACCAGATTCTGGCGTGAGAGAGACTTTGACTTGACTTATACCAATCTACCTGTACATGAAAAGAGGAAAGACAGACTAGAATAGAATGCATTAATGCAATATTTAAATAATACTGTCTTGCATTGAGTGGTATATCAGATATATTCTATTCAGCTAGCATGATATTGAATGAGTAACTGAATGGAATATATTTGATATATCATGAAAAAAGCCAGCCAATATTATTATTATTATTATTATTATTATTATTATTATTATTATTATTATTATACACATTCAATGAAATAATTATAGATTTTACAAAAAGTTAAGAACAGGGGCATAATTTACCAATATTGAATGCTGATTCTGATTGAATGTAATTCAATGTTCTGTCAATCCAATGTACATGTACAAAGTCAAAGTTTTAACAATAAAAATGTTATGAGTCCAAAACCCCTGAACAACAACCCAACTTGTATAAAAGCTATATCCAGGTTCACAACTGAAGTTCACAGTTCCAAGATGGCGGCGCCCTGTTCGGCTGCGGCTGCATGGGCTTGCAACAGTTACGGTTTTTCCAATCATCATACACTGCCTAGGATGTCAGTAATAATCAACACTCTCAGTAAGTTAGTATATAGTCACCAGCACTTGCTGGAATTATGATCATCCGGTGACTTCTGCTTCATAGGCATGACTACTCGGGAGTGTTTGCATAGCCTCGGAGTGCTATGCTGGCAAGACCCAGGGGCTTATGGTGCAGTGAACTCCCCTAGCAGCATAAGCTGAAGGAGGAGCAAGCAGAGGCGGTGTGACTGAAGGTGGAAGCGCAGTTGTCGGGAGGGGGGGACTAACAGCTAAGTTAAAAGCTAACCCCTATAAAATGCCACTTCCATCCATCTTCCTCGCTAACATTCACTCCCTGGAGAACAAAATAGATCATCTGCAGCTGGAATTAACACCAAAACAAGAGATGAGGAACTGCTGCGCAATAATTCTGAAAGAGACATGGCTCCTTAATCCCAGACAATGTTGTTAGCATCGAGGGGCTAGCTATGTTTCGTGCTGACAGGAGCTGCACACTAAGCGGTAAATCCTGAGGGGGTGGTTTGTGTATTTATATCAATAACAATTGGTGTAAAAATGCTGTTTGTCTCAAGCCGTTGCTCACTGGACATTGAGCTTTTGACTGTAAACTGCAGACCATTCTATCTGCCCAGGGAGTTTACGTACTTTAGTTTCCATTACTGCTGTGTACGTGCCCCCCAGTGCTAACACAAAGGAGGCTATGAGTGTTCTCTACCGGACTATCAGTGAGTTGCAGTCCGCTTACACTGAAGGCTTTTTCATTGTGGCTGGAGATTTTAACCAGGCCAACATGAAGACAGTTCTCCCTCATTTTCACCAGCATGTGGATTGTGCAACCAGGGGAGCAAACACATTAGACATGGCCTACACCAACATGAAGGATGCATTCATAACAGCCCCCTGCCCCCACCTTGGCTCTTCTGACCATTTATCCATTATGCTAATCCCTGCATACAAGTCCCTGCTGATCAGAGGAAAACCTACAGTGAGGCAGGTGAGGGTGTGGTCTGAGGGGGCTATGGAGGCACTACAGGACTGTTTTGAGTGTACTGACTGGGATATGTTCAAGGCAGCTGCCACTTATAATGATCATACCAACATAGATGAGTACACCATGTCTGTGTCAGCCTATATCAATAAATGCATAGATGACACCAGCGTCATAAAGAGCATCACCACCCGGGCCAACAAAAAACCCTGGATGACTTATGAAGTACACAAAATGCTAAAGGCACGGAACTCAGCATTCAAGTCTGGTGATGAGAAGGCACTGAGAAGAGTGAGAGCCAACTTGAACCGTGCCATCAGATTAGCAAAGCGCGCTCACGGTAAAAAAAATCCAGGACTTTATTTCCACAACACCAGGGATATATAGCAAGGCATATGGGCTATCACAAACTACAGGATAGCCCCTCCCGAGTGTGATGATGACGCAGACTTTCTGAGTGAACTCAATAACTTCTTTGGGAGGTTTGAGGCACTAAATAGCACTCCTGTGGTGAAAGCTGTTCCCCATCAGGATGAAAAGGCACTCTGTCTTGATACAGCTGCAGTGCGGAGGACTCTGAGGAGAGTCAACACACAGAAGGCCCTGGGCCCCAATAATATTCCTGGTTGGGTGCTCAGGGAATGTGCAGACCAGCTGGCTCATGTTCGAATGGACATTTTCAACACCTCACTGGGTCAAGCCAAAGTCCCATCATGTTTCAAGACTGCCACCATCATCCCAGTGCCAAAAAAACCTCAAATCACATCATTCAACGACTACTAGCCTGTCACACTCATTCCCATTATGATGAAGTGCTTTGAGAGGCTGGTAAAGGAGTACATCACCTCCAGGCTCCCTCCCACATTCGACCCCTTCCAGTTTGCCTACTGGCCAAACTGCCCCACTGAAGACGCCATCTCCTCTGCTCTTCACCTGAGCCTTGCACACCTGGAGGAGAAGAACACTCATGTGCAGATGCTGTTCCTGGACTTCAGTTCAGCATTTAATACCATCATTCCACAGCATTTGGTGAACAAACTGGGTCCCCTGGGCTTCAGCACCCCCTTGTGTAACTGGCTGATAGAGTTCCTCACTGAAAGACCACAGTCAGTGCGGGTTGGACAGAACACCTCCAGTGTCATCACCCTCAGCACAGGCTCCCCTCAGGGCTGTGTCCTGAGCCCTCTGCTGTTCACTCTGATGACACACGACTGCATCCCCAGGGCTACCAGCAACCACATTGTGAAGTTTGCGGATGACACAACAGTGGTGGGCCTCATCAGGGACGACGATGACCTGGCCTACAGAGAGGAGGTGGAGCAGCTGGTGGGCTGGTGCAGATAAAACAACCTGATCCTGAATGTGGACAAAACCAAAGAGATCATTGTTGACTTTAGGAAGAACCAGCCCAGCCATGCTACACTTCTCATCAACAACTCGGCTGTGGAGGTGGTCAATAGCACCAAGTTCCTGGGGGTGCACATCACAGGCAACTTCACCTGGTCTGGGAACACTGGTCAAGAAGGCACAGCAGTGTCTGCACTTCCTGCGTAGGATGAGGAGAGCCTACCTGCTCTCGCCCATCCTCACTACATTCTACAGGAGCAGCATAGAGAGCGTTCTGACCAGCTGCATCTCTGTGTGGTGTGGAGGCTGCAAAGCATCTGACTGGAAGAATGTGAGGAGAGTGGTGAGGACAGTGGAGAAAATCATTGGGACTTTTCTTCCCTCCATTCAGGACATCGCAACTAGGTGCTGCATGTCCTGAGCCAGAAGCATCATCAGTGACCCCTCACACCCTCACTATGGACTGTTCTCCCTCTTGGCCTCTGGGAAGAGGTTCCGCAGCATTAGGTGCAGGACCACCAGGTTCTGTAACAGCTTTGTCCCCCAGGTCACTAGACTCCTGAACTCCAAATCCAAACTCTAAACTTCTATTTATACTTGAACAATTCCTAATTCCACAGGTCACTTTATAATATTTTTGCTGCTGCATAATTTAATACACTTTCATATTTAATTATGTGCTGAGCCAAATGGCAACAGCATTTCGTTCTGTGTACACTTGTTGCATATTGAATGACAATAAATGTTGTCTAAGTTACTTTTGGTCATAGTTACAGTGGTGCTTGAAAGTTTGTGAACCCTTTAGAATTTTCTATATTTCTGCATAAATATGACCTAAAACATCATCAGATTTTCACACAAGTCCTAAAAGTAGATAAAGAGAACCCAGATAAACAAATGAGACAAAAATATTATACTTGGTCATTTATTTATTGAGGAAAATGATCCAATATTACATATCTGTGAGTGGCAAAAGTATGTGAACCTCTAGGATTAGCAGTTAATTTGAAGGTGAAATTAGAGTCAGGTGTTTTCAATCAATGGGATGACAATCAGGTGTGAGTGGGCACCCTGTTTTATTTCAAGAACAGGGATTTATCAAAGTCTGATCTTCACAACACATGTTGGTGGAAGTGTATCATGGCACGAACAAAGGAGATTTCTGAGGACCTCAGAAAAAGCGTTGTTGATGCTCATCAGGCTGGAAAAGGTAACTGTAAAACCAT
The DNA here is from genome assembly GCF_027579695.1 of Neoarius graeffei. Lineage (NCBI taxonomy): Eukaryota > Metazoa > Chordata > Actinopteri > Siluriformes > Ariidae > Neoarius > Neoarius graeffei. The sequence continues at coordinate 94,313,571 of NC_083572.1, forward strand.
CTCTAAAGAGTTTGGACTCCACCAAACAGACAAACTGTGTACAAATGGAGGAAATTCAAGACCATTGTTACCCTCCCCAGGAGTGGTCAACCAACAAAGATCACTCCAAGAGCAAGGCGTGTAATAGTCGGTGAGGTCACAAAGGATCCCAGGGCAACTTTTAAGCAAGTGAAGGCCTCTCTCACATTGGCTAATGTTAATGTTCATGAGTCCACCATCAGGAGAACACTGAACAACAATGGTGTGCATGGCAGGGTTTCAAGGAGAAAGTCACAGCTCTCCAAAAAGAACATTTGCAAACTGCAGATGAGCAGCAAAGATCACGTGGACAAGCCAGAAGGCTATTGGAAAAATGTTTTGTGGATGGATGAGACCAAAATAGAACTTTTTGGTTTAAACGAGATGCGTTATGTTTGGAGAAAGGAAAACACTGCATTCCAGCATAAGAACCTGATCCCATCTGTGAAACATGGTGGTGGTAGTATCGTGGTTTGGGCCTGTTTTGCTGCATCTTGGCCAGGACGGCTTGCCATCATTGATGGAACAATGAATTCTGAATTATACCAGCGAATTCTAAAGGAAAATGTCAGGACATCTGTCCATGAACTGAATCTCAAGAGAAGGTGGGTCATGCAGCAAGACAACGACCCTAAGCACACAAGTCGTTCTACCAAAGAATGGTTAAAGAAGAATAAAGTTAATGTTTTGGAATGGCCAAGTCAAAGTCCTGACCTTAATCCAATCGAAATGTTGTGGAAGGACCTGAAGTGAGCAGTTCATGTTAGGAAACCCACCAACATCCCAGAGTTGAAGCTGTTCTTTATGGAGGAATGGGCTAAAATTCCTCCAAGCCGGTGTGCAGGACTGATCAACAGTTAGCGGAAACGTTTAGTTGCAGTTATTGCTGCACAAGGGGGTCACACCTGATACTGAAAGCAAAGGTTCACATACTTTTGCCACTCACAGATATGTAATATTGGATCGTTTTCCTCAATAAATAAATGACCAAGTATAATATTTTTGTCTCATATGTTTAACTGGATTCTCTTTATCTACTTTTAGGACTTCTGTGAAAATCTAATGATGTTTTAGGTCATATTTATGCAGAAATATAGAAAATTCTAAAGGGTTCACAAACTTTCAAGCACCACTGTAATTGTTACATTGCAGTTGTTCAAAACAAAAGGGCTTTGCTGAGTGAAGTCCATGACTGAAGTCCTCTTGTAAAAGTCTCCATCGCTTTTCCTCACCTCCAAGTAGAACTTTGACAATATTTCCACTATTGCTGTCTTTTCCAGTTTTTTGATATCTGTTGGTCTGTTTTTCTCTTGTAAATATGCGTGAAGAATATCCAGGGAAGTTTTGGTAGCCTTTTGGGTGTTCAGCACATCTTTCACTTGCAAAATTCTCTCTAAATCTTCTGCTTTTAATGAAGCAAACCTTGTGGCCATGTTTGTGTACAAACTGTCAGAGTTACTCATTAGTGTGGAAGTTTTACATCTCCGACATGTCTCTTTTCCAGTTTTTTGATGTCTGTTGGTATGTTTTTCTTTTGTAAATATGCATGAAGAACATTGTAGCAGTTCGGATGGGTGGGTGGAGCACAGAAGGACGGCAGGCCAGAACTGAGTTCACAAAACCCGTTTATTATAGCTTTTCAGCTTGCTTTTCAGCTTTCTTTCACTCACACTTTCACTCACTCGCACACATCTGTTGTGGTCAGGTTGGGGAGAGAGCCCGCTCTGCTCTCGCTCTCTTCCTTAAATAGGGCACGGTCACTGGGGAAGACACACAAACACATTAATCAACCTCAGGTGCAGTGATTCTGCCACTTACCTTCCCCGACTCCGCCCTCTGGTCACAGCCCGATGCTTGGCCACGCCCCCGCTGCCACATACCCCCACCGCCCGACTCAGGCCGGGTGGCTGTCTGGCCTGCAGCCGACTCCCCCCCCGATGGGAGAGGAAGTCCGCCACGGCCATCTGCACCCCCGGCCTGTGGATCACCTTGAAGTTGAAGGGTTGGAGTGCCAGATACCAACGGGTAATCTGCGTGTTGGCATCCTTCATGCAGTGGAGCCACTGGAGGGGCGCATGGTCCGAATAGAGGGTGAAAGGGCATCCCAGCAGGTAGTAACGGAGGGCGAGGACCGCCCACTTGATCGCTAGGCACTCCTTTTCAATGGTGCTGTAATACCCCTAACGCACCGACAGCTTCCTACTGATATACAACACTGGGCGGTCCTCCCCCTCCACCTCCTGGGACAAAACAGCCCCCAGCCCTCTGTCTGACGCATCCGTCTGTAACATAAAGGGGAGAGAAAAGTCAGGGGAGTGTAAAAGTGGCCCCCCACACAGTGCAGCCTTTACCTCAGAAAAAGCCCACTGGCATTGCTCCATCCACTGGACCGGATCTGGTGCCCCCTTTTTAGTCAGATCAGTCAGCGGGCTGGTGATGTCCGAATAGTTAGGTATAAACCTATGATAACAGCCAGCCAGCCCCAGGAACTGTCTCACCCCCTTTTTGGTCTTGGGCCTCGGGCAGGCTGCAATTGCCGCTGTCTTGTTAATTTGGGGACGCACCTGCCCATTGCCCAAATGGAAGCCCAGATACTGTACTTCCACCTGCCCAATCGCACACTTCTTCAGGTTGGCTGTGAGATCCGCTCGCCTCAGTGACCTAAGGATGGCCCTCAGATGTTGGAGGTGTCTCAGCCAGTCATTACTATAGATAATGATATCGTCGAGATAGGCGGCTGCATAGGTGGTGTGGGGTGGAGGACCCTATCCATCAGCCGCTGAAACGTAGCGGGTGCCCCAAACAGCCCAAAAGGAAGTGTGACAAACTGGTGTAAGCCGAATGGTGTGGAAAAGGCCGTTTTTTCTCGGGATAATGGAGTCAAGGGGATCTGCCAATAACCCTTTGTTAAATCCAGTGTCAAGTAAAAGCAAGCTGTGCCTAGTCAATCGAGCAACTCATCAATACGAGGCATTGGGTACGCGTTGAATTTAGACACCGCGTTGACTTTCCTATAGTCTACACAGAACCGGACTGACCTGTCGGCCTTGGGTACCAAGACCACCGGGCTGCTCCAGTCACTGTGGGACTCCTCGACGATGCCCATTTCGAGCATGGCCTCGAGTTCTTCCCGAACCATTTTTTTCTTGTGTTCAGGTAGCCTGTAAGGGCGGCTACGCACTACCACCCCCGGGGGCATCTCAATGTGGTGCTCTATGAGGTTGGTGTGGCTGGGCAGGGGCGAGAATACGTCCGAAAACTCGGTCTGCAACTGGGCAACCTCCGCGAGTTCGGTCGGGGAGAGGTACGTGATGCCAGTGTTCCCTTTTGAACCTCCGGCCCCAGCTCTGCCTTCTCCGGAACCACCGACACCAACGCCACAGGGACCTCCTCGTTCCAGAGTTTGAGCAGATTGAGGTGGTAAACCTGTAGCGCCCCACCCCTGTCCGTTTGCCTCACCTCATAGTCAATGTCCCTGACTCGCCGTGTGACCTCAAAGGGTCCTTGCCACTTGGTGACTAATTTGGAGCTCGATTTGGGCAACAGTACGAGTACTTTCTCTCCCGGTGCGAACTCCCTGAGGCGCGTACCCTTGTTGTACAGGCGGGTTTGTCGTTCTTGGGCCTGCCGCAAATTCTCCTGGGTTAGGTGGGTGAGTGTGTGGAGTTTTGCGCGCAGGTCAATAATGTATTGGATTTCATTTTTACTTGGTGAAGGTCCCTCCTCCCAATTTTCCCGCAGCACATCTAGAATGCCGCGTGGCTTACACCTGTATAACAATTCAAATGGGGAAAACCCCGTGGAGGCTTGGGGGACCTCTTGCACTGAAAACAACAAGGGTTCGAGCCACTTATCCCAATTACGTGCGTCCTCACTTACAAATTTTTAAATTATATTCTTGAGGGTGCGATTGAACCATTCAACTAAACCGTCCATTTGCGGGTGATACACGCTGGTGCAGATTGGCTTAATACCCAACAACCTATACAGTTCATTTAGTGTGCGTGACATAAACGAGGTGCCTTGGTCAGTCAGAATCTCTTTCGGGATTCCAACTCAGGAGATAACGCGGAAGAGCACCTCTGCAATACTGCGTGCTGAGATATTGCGAAGAGGCACCGCTTCCGGGTATCGCGTTGCATAGTCCACCAGAACTAATATAAAGCGATACCCTCATGTTGACTGATCTAATAGCCTGATGAGAGCCATCCCAATTCTTTCGCATGGGGTCTCGATTAATGGGAGAGGGCGCAAAGGCGCTTTTGGAATGGCTGCTGGATTTACTAACTGGCATTCGCGGCATGCCGTACACCACCTACGGACATCGCCGCGAATCCCTGGCCAATAGAACCAGGCCATTATTCGGGTTAGTGTTTTATCCTGCCCCAAGTGTCCAGCCATGGGATTAAAGTGAGCCGCCTGGAATACCAATTCCCGGCGGCTCTTCAGAATCAACAGCTGCTTGACTTGCTCTTTAGTTTGAGTGTCCTGCATCACTCGGTATAATCTATCCTTCATAATTGCGAAGTAGGGGAAGGACGGGGTGGCGTTTGGCTGGAGCATTTGACCATCGATTACTCTCACTTGGTCAAATGCATGCCGCAGAGTCTCGTCTCGCGACTGCTCTAATGGAAAATCTGCGAGGGATTCCCCAATAGAGAGCGGAGCTGACGCAGACGGCTCTGTGACAGCTGCTCCCGCTAACGCGACACCGGGAGCTCCCCTTATTAAACTACGGCAGGACCCACTCTTCACTAGGTGACTCATTAATTCCCCAAATCCCGGCCAATCTGTCTCCAAAATTATTGAGTGGGTAAGGTGAGGATTAACTGGCACCTTCACTATAAATTTTTCCCCTCGAAAAAAAATGTGGACCGACACTAAAGGGTAGTTGTGAACATCCCCGTGCACACACAACACCTTCACCAATTGTGCTCCGCCCAATGCCTCGTCTTGCACCAGGTTTTGGTGGATTGAGGTCTGATTACAACCAGAATCCACCAACGCCTGATGTGTATCCCCTTGGATACTCACCGGTATGCGATACGCTCCGGCCCGATCGAGGGCAGCTCCTGGTGTGTCGGGGATCCGAACTACCGCACCCACCTCCATTACCACTGCTGTTGGAGGTGGCCCGGCTCCCCGCAGCGCCAGCAAACCGGCCCTGGGCTTCCTCTCTGCACTGGTGCTCTGGGGCTCACTCACCTGAGGGGGGGGGAAGAGACAGACACAGAAGGGAGAAACGGGAGGGCACCGTGGGTGTGGCGGGCCGGCTGGGGTCTGGCTGGGGTGGGGCCGGCCCCCGCCTCCGTGGTGGGGGAACGGGGTGAGGATGAGACACAAGAGGAGAGAGGGGGAGAGAGAGACGAGAGGGGAGAAGAGGTTGTCTGCTGTCCTGCCGTCAGGACAGCAGCCAAATGGTCCTCCGCCAGCTCGATTGCCTGATCCAGCGACGCCGGGCGGTGGCACTGGACCCACTCTGCAGCTCTGGCTGGCAGACGCGTGATGAACTGCTCCAGCACCACCTGGTTGATGATCCCATCGGCGTCGCGGTTGTCGGCCCTCAACCACTGCCTGCAGGCGTCCCGGAGTTGCTGGCCAAACGCGAATGGCCGGCCGACTTCCTCCAAGCGCAAAGCGCGGAAGCACTGCCATTGTTGCTCGGGGGTGCACCCCACATGCTGGAGGATGGCCCGGCGAAGGTCCGTGTAGGACAGCCGGCGGTCAGCGGGGAGCTGTAGCATGGCCAGCTGTGCCTCTCCCGTTAGCAGGGGGAGGAGGCGCGCCGCGCGCTGTTCCACCGGCCACCCAGAGGTATCTGCTACCTGCTCAAAGAGCATGAGGGAGGCCTCAGGGTCGTCCTGCGGGCCCATCTTCGTCAGGGTGAAGGGGGACGGCCCCGCGGTGGTGGACCCCACTGACGCGAGGAGGTGCCGGAACGCCTGTCGCTCTTCCTGCTGAGCCAGCACCAGGGCCTCGAACTGCTGTTCCTATTCCTTCCGGAGGGTGACTAGTGCCTGGTGCTGACTTTGCTGGGCCGTGGCGAGGGCATGGACCAGCTCGGCGAAAGGGGAGGACTCCATGGGGCTGTTCTGCTTCGGCACTCCAAATCCCAGGTTTCGGCACCACTGTAGCAGTTCGGATGGGTGGGTGGAGCACAGAAGGATGGCAGGCCAGAACTGAGTTCACAAAACCCATTTATTATAGCTTTTCAGCTTTCTTTCACTCACACTTTCACTCACACACATCTGTTGTGGTCAGGTTGGGGAGAGAGCCCGCTCTGCTCTCGCTCTCTTCCTTAAATAGGGCGCGGTCACTGGGGAAGACACACAAACACATTAATCAACCTCAGGTGCAGTGATTCTGCCACTTACCTTCCCCGACTCCGCCCTCTGGTCACAGCCCGATGCGTGGCCACGCCCCCACTGCCACAAACATTTAATGAAGTTTTGGTAGCCTTTCGGGTGTTCAGCGCATCTTTAGTTTCAGTTTTCAGTTTATTTATTTTGTGCTTAAACCTACCACTGGATTAGCCTCATCTTCTCTCTCTCTCCTGGCTGACAAAGAAATGATTGCACATATGCACAGCAGAAAAGTTTTGTCATTGGATCTTTGCATCAGCTCCAAAGTGTGACATTGTGTTGTCTTGACAACGTGCAATATTATAACAATATTGCACAGTCATTCTCCATTAAGGAGAGTGGCGTAATACATGTAGGATAAGCAATATGATACCAATATTGCATGCCATCAATAAACCTGCTAGAAGGGAATAAAATACATGTTTTTATTCCATTGAAAAAGCGTCCTGTGTGTATATATAATAATTCATGATATGTCTCAGACATTGTCAATATGTGTTGGATATTTTGTTAGCTATCATCTGTGACAAATGAGAATATTAACCAGCCGATGATTATTGATGATTTGCTAGCTAGATAGGTTATTTGTGAGTTGGCTGGTGTTGATAGAGAGAATCAGGAGCCTATCCTGGGAAAAGGTGCAAAGATTAGGTAGATGAATATGCCTTCATACTTCCCAACCCCCATTGAATGAAAAGCAGTAGATCAGATTGCATGATTCAGTCATGTCCTTTCAAGGGGTCGGGGGGCATGCTCCTCTGTAAAATTTTGGAAAAAAAAACTGTAAAATGGTGCATTCTACTGCATTCTGAGTGCCATATTTGAAGAAAATTGATTGAGAAATCTGACCAACATACTTCATAAAATGCATGCTTCTCACCTTGCCTTGATGCTTTGTTGCTGGATGACCAAGTTGCCTTGAACTTTGTGTCTAAGGCAAAATTTTCAATGTTGGATTCATTAGTCCAGAGATTTTTTTTTTTAAACATCGATAAAGCCCAGCTTTGTGGAGGTCTAGGCTATGGTTGTTCCATGAACAGGTTCTCTCATTTGAGCTATCAATCTCTCCAGCTCCTTCAAGAGTTACCTTTGGCCTCTTGGTTATTTCTCTCACTAATTGTTAGGTACGTGAGGTAGGTGGACACAAGTGCAGAAGCAGTATAAATAATGATTGTGATGTTTATTTACAGTGAGCAAATACATACACAGGCAAACAATCCAAAATGGCAGGCTAGATCAAAAGTGTGAAACAAGCAAAGGGTCGGGCAAGGCACAAACAGTATCTCAGAGGCAAAGTGAGGACCGGAATGAGAAACAGGCACAGGAATCAGGAAAACAAGAATCAGACATGGGTAGAAAGGCTCAGTAATGCGTACAGATGTATCGTAATACTTTGCGATGATCATGCATCAGCACAGTCCTTAAATAGGTGCACACACAGCTCCTTAATTAAGTTCAGGTGCGCATCGTTAACAGCACGCATGCTGGAGTCCGCTCGATGTATGCGCAGCCCGAGGCATGCCTTCAGGTGCATGTGCCACAGCACGCAGGACTGACAGAACCCCCTCCCAAAGAGCCCCCACTGGGAACAAAAATCTATCATACTTGGCTCCAGTGAGGGCTCAGGCTTAGGACAAGACTTGGATTCTTGACTAGGAGTAGGCTTGAGCTCGGGATTTGACTTGGGCTCTGGGCCAGAATCATGCTCAGACTCTGGAATTGACTTGGGTCTTGGACTTGGCTCAGATCCAGGACTGAAGGTGAACTCAAGCTCTGGGCTGAATTCGAGCTCTGGAGACAAGTTGAGCTTTGGCCTGGACTCTGGCTGTAGTTTAGGAGATGACTCAGGCTTGAGCTCTGGATCTGGCTTGGACTCAGGGCTGGGCTCGAGCTCTGGAGATTACCTGAGCTCTGGGCTGGACTCTAGCTCCAGCTCAGGAGATGACTCAAGCTGGAGTTCTGGAACTGGCTTAGACACAGGGCTGGAATTGTGCTCAAGCTCCAAAGATGACTTGGGCTCTGGGGATGACTTAAGCTCTGGAGATGGCCTGAGCTCTGGACTGGACTCTGGCTCAAGTTCTGGAGATGACTCAGGTTGGAGTTCTGGAACTGGCTTGGGCTCAGGACAGGAAGTGAACTTCGACTCAGGCTCCAGGCTGTATTCAGGCTCAGTAGAGGACTCGAGCTCTAGACTTGACTTGGACTGTAGACTTGAATTGGACTCAGGACTTGGCTCTAGTTTGAACTCCGGACATAGCTTTGTCTCGGGACTTAACTCAGGCATGGGCTTGAACTCTGTCAGCACATTGCTTCGGTCCTGGTTAGGACCTGACTGTGGGATGACGATGACACCTTCACAGCCAGATGGCGGCAGGACAATGACGACGCCTTCATAGCTGGGCGGCAGCGGCGGAACAACGACGATGCCTTCATAGCCAGCTGAGACAGAGGTTGCTCCAACATCCTGTGACATGGGTTCTGGAACAGGCTCAGTTTCTGGCATGGGTTCTGGAGTAAACACTGGCACAGGCTCTGATGCTGGCTCTGAAGCTGACTCAGACACTGGTGCTGACACTGGTTCTGGAGTAGACACTGGTGCAAGCTCTGACGCTGGCTCTGGAGCTGAAGTAGACACTGGCGCTGACTCAGGCACTGGTCCTTGACCCGACACGGGGGCTGACTCTGACTTTGGCACTGGTTCTGGAACAGGCACTGGCACTGACTCAGGCACTGGCGCTGGAGCCGGCGCCAGTGCTGACTCAGACTCCGGCGCTGGCACTGGAACAGATGCTGGCTCGGATGCAGGCTGTGGAACTGGTTCTGGTGCTGATTCAAACTCTGACACTGGAGCTGGTATCAGCTCTGACACTGGTGCTGGGTCTGGTTCAGACATGGGCTTTGATACAGACTCTGGTTCAGGCATGGATTCAGGTGCTGGTTCTGGCTGAGAAACAAGGTCTGGAGAGACAGCCTCTAGGAGGGGTTCAGGAACAACAGCCTCCTTTGCTGTCTTTATATCAGCCACTGGAGGGAGCTCTGGAGCAATGTCCTCCTCCGCTGTGTCGGCCATTGGAGGGACCTCTGGAGCGATGGCCTCCTCCGTGTGTCAGCCACTGTAGTGATCACCCCCCCCCCAAAAAAAAAAATTGGATTCCTTCTTTTCCAAAGATTCAAAACGAAACTGGAGCATGGCTAAGAAAGTCTGTGAACTCCAAAGGCATGGGTGCTCAACTCAGATCATGTACTCCACCCATCAGCAAGCTCATCCAGCTGAGCATGAGGCTCACCCAGATCGGTTCTGGGGGCTTGGGTTTTTCAAAGGCCTCGTAGAAGAGATTTCATTCCAGGCTGAATCCCCTAGGGTGATAGATTCCATAGTACATCACCAGGAGGCCCATTGCAAAACCCTGCTGGAAATATGAAGCGAGGGGATGAGATACAGAAACCCAGTAAATGCCAAACTGTATTACTTCCACTGCATCCACTGTAGGGCGAAGTATTCTGTCAGGTACACGAGGTTGGCGGACGCAAATGCAGAAGCAGTAAAAATAATGATAGTGATGTTTATTTACAGTGAGCAAATACACACACACAGGCGAACAATTCAAAATGGCAGCCTAGATCAAAAACGTGAAACAAGCAAGAAGAAGAAGAAGAACAACAACAACAACAACTTTATTCATCACACACTTGTGAAATTCCTCTCTGCATTTAACTCATCTGAAGCAGTGAACACACACATGCACGCATACATACCCAGAGCAGTGGGCAGCCATGCTAACAGTGCTCGGGGAGCAGTTGGGAATTAGATGCCTTGCTCAAGGGCACCTCAGCCCAAGGCCATCCCATATTAACCTAGCCATATGTCTTTGATCTGTGGGGGAAACTGGAGCACTCGGAGGAAACCCACGCAGACATGGGGAGAACATGCAAACTCCACACAGAAATGCCCCCGCCAGCTGCTGGGCTCAAACCCAGAACCTTCTTGCTGTGAGGCGACCGTGCTAACCACTTACACCACCGTGCCACTGAAGGGCTGGGTGAGGCGCAAACAGTATATCAGAGGCAAAGCAAGGACGGGAATGAGAAACAGACACAGGAATCAGGAAAATGAGAATCAGACACACGGGTAGAAAGGCTCGGTAATGTGTACAGATGTATTCGCGATGATCATGCATCAGCACAGTCCTTAAATAGGTGCACACATAGCTCCTTAATTAAGTTCAGGTGTGCATCATTAACAGCACATGTGCTGGAGGAGTGCCTTCAGGTGCACGCGCCACAATGTGCAGGACTAACACTAATGTTCTCTTTACCCAGTCACTGGATTGGCTGGACAGCCTCCTGTATGCAAAGTTACATTTGTGTCAATTTTTATTTTCCATTTTTAATGAATGAATTTAATAGTACCCTACAGAATGTTAATTTAGGATTTTTTTAAACAAAACCTTGATTGATACTTTTCAATAACATTCTCCTGGACTTAGTTTGGTCCTAATTGTGATTTGTGATGATAGCTGGTTGTTCTAGAACTAATTTACATTTCTCCGCCTTCCAACATTATGGACTATTTTGCCCAGATCCATCACATAACTCCAATTAAGTCTATTTCACATCCAGATTCCATCCATCCATCCATCCATCCATCCATCCATCCATTATCCATAACCACTTATCCTGTGCAGGGTTGTGGGCAAGCTGGAGCCTATCCCAGCTGACTATGAGTGAGAGGCAGGGTACGCCCTGGACAAGTCCCCAGGTCATCGCAGAGCTGACACATAGAGACAAACAGCCATTCACATTCACATCTACAGTCAATTTAGAGCCACCAATTAACCTAACCTGCATGTTTTTGGACTGTGGGGGACTCCAGAGCACCATGGGGAGAACATGCAAACTCCACACAGAAAGGCCATCGTCGGCCACTGGACTCAAACCCAGAACCTTCTTGCTGTGAGGCAACAGTGCTATCCACTACACCACCATGCCATTTAATTTTTAACAGTCGATGGAAAGTCAATTTGAGAATATAAACAGCCTAAAGTCCTGTAGCTAAGGCTTAGGCCTCAGATGTACTGTTCTTTCTTTTCTTCTTTTACCTTGTAATTCAGCAGTTTTGCTTATTTTACTTTCACTCTTCATATTCTAGTGTTCTTGAACAGTCTCAACTTTCCTCATAATAAAAAATAAATATGGCTCTGAACTCTTAAGTTGGTTGAGAGCACTAAAACTGCCAGCTGTTTACAATTAACTGACCTACATTCAGTGCCATCTGCCAAAAGGAAACTTGACTGTTCCACATGTGTCCAGTGCTTTTCTTGGGTGAAAATGACACACATTAGTATGTAACATACATAACTGATCTTACGAGAGTATTGAAGTTCATTCTTTCTTTATTCTGGTCATGCTATTTTTTCATGATTGCAGAAATGAGGTCTGGGAATGACACAGTTTGCTTAATATTCGACAGTTTCATCAAATAACATGTCATTCATCAGGTAAACAATCACAGTGTGGACACGTTTTATTTTTTTTTTACCAGTCAGAAGCTCAGTAATGAATCAAACCACATGAATATAAATTGGAAGAATATAGATTGATAAATCTACAGTTTCCTGGACATTTGTTCTTGAATGTTATTCTGTCTTTATATTTTGATAAGACATCTGACACAACTCGGTTCTCTTTTTTAATTATAATGTCAAAAAGTTAGGGAAAAAAAACCCAAATAAACCAAGAAACCACAACCTTGTACTGATTTTGAATTTGTTACACCCAAAATTAAGCCGTGATCAATTTTAATCCACATGCTTTTGCAAACATAAATTCATCTGTGTTCGTGTTGGGAAGGCGCTCACTTCACATGGGAGCACAGTAACAGGTATACTCTATACAAGTGCAAACAAGCTTCACAGTTCTACAATGTATATTCAGTCAAACTCAATATGTATAATAGTCAAGGTCTTCTCTAACATCTCTATAGGGTTTAACTACATAAGCAAAACAACATAGAGATTCGTCTTTAAACTGACTTCCTCTGACAGTGCATCTGTGCCCTGTTCATGATCTCTTGATAGATTTTTGATCGAAGAAACCTAGGGTAGGAGTCTTTCTCCATGAGGCTGTAGACCTTGGTTTGGATCTCACTGAGACTGGAGGATGTTGGTTCCAGAAGTTTCTGTCTGGTCTCCTCCCTGGTCTTGAAGTCTATGTTAACCTGTACAGAACGTAAAGTGACACAATGGTTTTATTCATTTGTGTATAACAAATTCCATCCAACTGAGAGAATATCGTTAGGAAGAACAATGTTAATCAGTGTTGAATGTATGCCAAAGCCAAATGATTGTGTTCTATCTTTGAAAGAGATTGCGCAACTAAAAATAATGCTAATCTCAGCTAAATTTATTGCAATATAAGGTCACAGAAACAACAATCCTACCATGGGCCTCAGTGTTTTTTTTTTGGTTTTTTTGACAAAAAAATGTTTTAGTCTTCATCACTGACTGAAAATTTTAGTTGATTTTAGTCACATTTTTGTCTTTTTTAAAATTCTGTTTCATTTTAGTTAAGATTTAGTCAGTGGAACTCAGTTTTAATTTTAGTCAATGTTTAAGTCATTTAATTTCGACAGTTTCATGATACTGTAATGGATTTTGCTAATTGATTATTTCTCCTGGATATAGAAATTCCCTTGAAAAGTAAGAATACCTTGAACTATAAGTTGATTTAGAATGTGTTATTATATGGCATGAGCTACTTCTGGTAAAATTGTGCGCTCTGATTGGTTCCTTGGTGGGCAGTATTTTCCTGTAATGCCCGTGGGCAATTATGGACTTTCTTTCCAAGGCCCTGGCTTTCAATGTTGCAAAAAAAAAAAAAAGCAAAAATTAAATGACAAATATGAATTGGACATCAAAATGGAATCACAAACAGCTGAAACACAAAAGACAAGCAAGAGTCACCAAGTTATTCAAGAAATGAGCAATGAAGAGCATTCAGAAACCACTAACCACGAACAGAAATTCAGTTTTGAAACTGCTAGCTGTTTATTCTGCATGCGTGACTCATCTACGTTACAAATATGACATGACTGAAAGTAGCGTCACGCCTCATTATACTGACCGTCTATTTTAATCTTAGAAATAAAAAGCCATATAATAAACTCCTTATTAATCTCACTTGCTCAGTCTTTACAGGAAAATATCAGACTGAGGTCTTTTTGTACATTTATATATCAAGACCTCTGTCTGATATTGTCCCGTAAAGACCTTGCGCTCAGTTAAGAAGTAGTTATTATTGACTTACTGTACTGTAGGAGCCATTTTAAGAGACTGATTGTGTTCAGTATAGGTTTGATTTTTTTTCTTTTAATTTTAATATTTTAAATATTAATATAAATGTCTGACCCTGATACTTACTTATATTGTTATTGTAGTTAACAGTTACCCCTTGCATCGGTGATTTTGCTTGTATAAAATATCCCTCTGAGATTATAATGGTATGTTCCATGTAGCATTCATGGATGTGGTATTGCAGTGGTTCTCAACCGGGGGGGCGCGCTCCCCTGGTGGGGCGCGGAGGTACTCCAGGGGGATCGCGAGTAGGCTTCATGTATGGAGGAAAAAAAAAATCTGGGGCTTACAGGCTATAGTAGCTAAGCAGATGCAACACATTTACCCATGTCAAAATGCAGGACATTGGACTATTACATACAAATCAATACTATTATAAAATCTATCATCAATCTATCATAAAATCTTGTGTGTAGGTTATTTTAAGCCCGTGACGCGAACATGACGCAACGTCACGTGAGTGAGTCTGCATACCGTGGCCACCGTGTGAGTGCTTGCCACACACACACTAGTCTGGTTTCTTGCCGAGTTAACTCGTGCCGACTCTCGCTAGTCTACTATCATCAATCCATCGATACAGCGCAAAACCCAAACAGTCTTTTTAAAGACTACTACCCCACACTGTATTTTTGCTTTCCCCATTTCAGCTCTACCCAAATAATTTGTTGTTTTTGTTGTTTTCTTACTGCTAGTCTACTATGGATAATGCTACTACTGCTGCTACTACTACTACTAATAATGATAATAATAAGGGCGGCATGGTGGTGTAGTGGTTAGTGCTGTCGCCTCACAGCAAGAGGGTCCTGGGTTCGAGCCCCGTGGCCGGCGAGGGCCTTTCTGTGCGGAGTTTGCATGTTCTCCCCGTGTCCGCATGGGTTTCCTCCGGGTGCTCCGGTTTCCCCCACAGTCCAAAGACATGCAGGTTAGGTTAACTGGTGACTCTAAATTGACTGTAGGTGTGAATGTGAGTGTGAATGGTTGTCTGTGTCTATGTGTCAGCCCTGTGATGACCTGGCGACTTGTCCAGGGTGTACCCCGCCTTTCGCCCGTAGTCAGCTGGGATAGGCTCCAGCTCGCCTGCGACCCTGTAGAACAGGATAAAGCGGCTAGAGATAATGAGATGAGATGAGATAATAATAATAATAATAATAATAATCTAGCCCAGGGCTATCTATCTATCTATCTATCTATCTATCTATCTATCTATCTATCTATCGGTCGATATAAGGTGCTGTAGGTCGGGTGGCGTCACTGCGGGTGAGTGTGTTTGGGGGGGGCGGGGCGAGAAGAGGGGCCCCCAACTGCAATGAACCAGCTTTGGTGGGGCCCAGGTTGCAAAAGGTTGAGAACCCCTGTGGTATTGTATTCATGCAAATAAGATGGTCAGGTTAGGAGTGCCATATTTTTATGACCAAAATTTGAATGAACTAACTGGAATTTGCAACTAACAATATTAGAAGAGTAAAGTATATATATTTTTTTTTTCTTGAAGATTTTTGTTCTCTGACAAGTTTGTCACATGATGCTTAATATAAATATCCTGCTCTGTAAGTGTCAAGGGAAACAGAAGAAGAGCCACTAGACTTTTTTTCATGCATCATATAAAAATGAATGCCAAACTAAATTGTCTGCTGAACACAGCCAGCTATTTCGTCTCGGCTTTACTCATCAGGGCATAATGAACAAAGATTTTACTGTAATTTTTGTTGTCAATTTTTTTTCAATTATGTTGTCATTACAATTTAATAATGTAATAAAGTTGTCAATGAATATTTATTGTCAAAATTTTCATTGACAGTTAACACTGCTGGATACAAATGAATTGATTTGTAGTTTGTATGCAAAACACATCTACACAACAAATGTGGTATTCATAAAACATCCAGTTATTTCTGAGAGAAAAACAAAACACAAACAAAACAAAACAAAAAAAACACGAGTGCTCTGAGAGTACAATATCCCCCGCTACAATATATTGCAAATGAAATTGCAATATGCATATTACTGTTGTAGTGGGCTGCCATGCTGTAGCCATAGTACCCACAACTCCCTGCTTCACTTTATGGCCCATCTTCTCCCCTTCCACTGTTACCGCATTGAACACAACAATCCCTGCACTTGATGCCATGTTCTATCTCCGCCCATTCTTCTGACTCCCTGTAATGGTATTGGATACAGAGATAATACCGGATACCAAATACAGTGACGTCACAACTGTGCTTTAAAACATGCAGTGAAATCGAAATTCTTGCTCTCTGGTGGTGGATCCCCACACGTGAAAAAGACATCGTTGCATCTGTGCTACAGAAGAACAAAGGACAAAGAACAAGCTATTGATACTGGACCTTTAGCCAAAGTTCAATGTATTTGATCTTTGCATAGTTGCAATAATAAGTGAACCGATTAGTTACTGCAGCTAATGCGATATTTTAAAGAGAAAAGGTGACCGGATCCCTTTTCCCTTTCGCAACGTCGATGAACTACAAGCAAGATTCCTTCCAGATCATCGGACGACCGATGGGACACCGAAGATCTTCAGCTGACGAGCTGTAAAAGCAAAAGGAACAGAACTGTTTTCTCCCTGGACCTGTTTTCCACGCTGTCTTCGGATAACAGACGGCACACTTTCAGTCGCCAAGCAAGAGTGATCTCAAGTAAGGCTGGCATTTGGGCAATTGTTAGTCTTAGTTGTGGCTAGTTAATGCGAAGAGTGTTGTTTATTTGAATTCATTCATGGTTTAAATGTACGCATTTTGATTCACATGAAAGTCGGTCTTAGACCATGTGTTGTTTGATTTGCTTTGTTTACTATTCGTATTAGTCAGATCATGCATGTGTTCTCTCTCTGTCTCTTTTTAACTCCCTCCTTCGCACTACACCCCTCAGCATTGGGATTTCAGGAGTAGCTAAGGGTTGAGTAGAAGTTTGGGTTTAAGGCCTAGCACAAAGGCTCGTGCACTACATTCACATGCCACGCCAATCTCTCGCCCATGCGCCACGCGCGCTGCCTCATTCCCTCACTCCCCTCCTCCTTGTCATGCACCTGTGCATGCTCTCTCTCTCCCTAGCTCCTCCTCATCTTGTTAGTGCGCAGCTGTGCACATGCACGCACACACCTACACTCACACACTCTTGCGCAGACACACAAACACATGAGTTCCCTCTCACATTTTAACATTCACTCGCCCCTACACTGTAACACTTGCATATACAGTAGCCCATTACTTCTGATCATCATTAGTGCCTTGGTTATCATCATATTCACTGCTGATTTCTTACTCTGTTTACTGCTGGTTATTATTCTACTTACTACTGACTATTGCTTTATACACTACTGATTATTACTTGCATACATTGTATCACCATTTATATTGAATTATTCCTTGAGTGCTATTGTTGCTATATCTGATCAGTATCAGTTTGCTAATTTGTGTCAGCTATTTCAATAAATGGTACCTTTGGAGTAAACTGTGTCCTGTCTATTGCTACAACATTCACTGAGTTCCAAGCTCTTCCAAACAAGTATTCTAATTGCCTTCGCCCATTGGGTTGTTATATGAATGTTGTAGATCTAGAATAAAACATATTACCTTAGAGCTACAATACTCACTAAAACTATAGCAACACCACCACTAAGTTATTCCACTGATTTTAATAGTTTAGCTATAAACTATTAGACACTTGAATTAATGATTAATGAATTTATGAGACTGATCCCTTTTTACATGAGACTGATTCGATAAGCCTATTGCACCTATACTGTCCAATAACAATGCCTTTTGCTAAGTTTCATGAAATTCATCCAAAAATTGTGAGAGGAGTTGGTTTCAGAAGGTGAGAACTCTTTCCGGGAGTGATGGATGGACAGACAGACAGACAGACAGACAGACAGACAGATGGAAGGGCAGACAGACAGACTTCACCTTGACATAATCCCTCTTTGGGCCTTTCAGCCAGCAGGGGATAAAAAAAAAATCATTCGTATACTACAACAGCTCCAGAGTTTGTGGAAGTTTGTATATAAGGAGACTTGCTAATGTGGATCCTGATTGATTGGATTCAAATTGTCTCTCATCTCATTATCTCTAGCCGCTTTATCCTGTTCTGCAGGGTCGCAGGCAAGCTGGAGCCTATCCCAGCTGACAATGGGTGAAAGGTGGGGCACACCCTGGACAAGTTGCCAGGTCATCACAGGGTCAACACATAGACACAGACAACCATTCACACTCACATTCACACCTACGGTCAATTTAGAGTCACCAGTTAACCTAACCTGCATGTCTTTGGACGGTGGGGGAAACCGGAGCACCCGGAGGAAACCCACGTGGACACAGGGAGAACATGCAAACTCCGCACAGAAAGGCCCTCGCCGGCCACGGGGCTCGAACCCGGACCTTCTTGCTGTGAGGCAACAGCGCTAACCACTACACCACCGTGCCACCCGGATTCAAATTGTATGATTGGTTAAACAGTTGTGGTCAGAAGTTTACATAGAGTGACTTGAATGTCATCTTGGATATGAATGTCATAGTAATGCTTGGGCTTTCAGTAATTTCTTTGATCTGTTCTTTTTCTGTGGCAGAATGATTGTACAGCATACATCTTTAATAATAATAAAAAAAACACTAGAATTTGGTGCCCAAGTTTGAATTTTCTTTGAGTTTTCTGAAATCAACACAGGGTCAACATTATACATAAAGGGTCAAAGATTTACATATGCTCACTTGGATTAAGAAGAACAACAACTTTATTCATCACACGCTTGTGAAATTCCTCTCTGCATTTAACTCATCTGAAGCAGTGAACACACACATGCACGTACCAAGAGTAGTGGGCAGCCATGCTAACAGTGCCCGGGGAGCAGTTGAGAGTTAGGTGCCTTGCTCAAGGGCACCTCAGCCCAAGGCCGTCCCATATTAACCTAACCACAGGTTTTTGAACTGTGGGGGAAACCAGAGCACCCAGAGGAAACCCACACAGACATAGGGAGAACATGCAAACTCCACACAGAAAGGCCCCCACCGACCACTGGGCTTGAACCCAGAACCTTCTTGCTGTGAGGCAACCATGCTAACCACTTACACCACCATTCAGAGGTGCTGAAACTTCCAAAATGTCTCTTATCTTGCCAAGGCTGAGGTCTCTTAATCATGATCACTAACAGGAAGTTGCCTACAGCTGGTATCTTCTCTGTGCCTTCATAAAAAGGGTTTGTTTACAGCACTCATTGGATTGACCAACACACAGTAAAATGGGAAAGTCCAAGGCGCTCAGTGCAGATCTGAGAAAGACGATCGCAGATATATGCAACTCCGGAATGTCTCTTGGAGCCATTTCTAAACAACTGCAAATTCAGATGAGACAAAGATTGAGTTGTTTGGCCACAATGACCACCATGTACAGAGGGACACTGTACCAGCTGGTGGTGGTGGTAGGATCATCATGCTCTGGGGCTGTTTTGCTGCCAGTGGAACTGGTTCATTGCACAAAGTGGATAGAATAATGAAGAAGGAGGACTACCTCAGAATTCTTCTGTTAGGACTGGGACTGTTTTGGCCTCTAGAGGCCGCTGTTATTTCCTTTGTTTGGTCATGTTTGTTTTGGCCTCTAGAGGTTGCCACTGTGTTCTGTGTTTTGTGTTTGTCTTATTGCCTGTTTCCTGCCCCGCCCTGTCCTTAATTAGTTTGTGTATTTATACCCCTGAGTTCAGTCCTCTTGTCACGGAGTCTTTGTGCTGTTATGTTTAGCTCCAGTTACCTCTGTACCATGTTCCTTGCCGTTGTCTTTTTGGGTTTGTACTTTGCTTTTCTTTTTGGACTTAGTATTTACTGTTTTTTGGATCTTCTGAGCGTTGGTATTTTTGCCTTTTCTTTTCTGGTTTTTTGGCTTTTGTTTTGACTTTGAACTTTTGGATATTTTTTATTTTTCCCTTCATCTTCTGAGCGTTTTGGATTATTTCTTTTTGGACTGTATATATTGTAAATAAACTTTTTGATACGTTTCTGCTTCCACCTCACGCCTCTGCATTTGAGTCATCCCCCTGGTGGCCTAGTGGGGATTTGCTGGATTATCACACCAGCGAACCAGGTTTGAATCCTAGCAAAACCCTAATATCTTCAGTATAAACCATCAGAAACTTGAACATGACTTGAGAGTTACAACAGGACAATAAACTCAAACACACATCAGAGCTGGTTGTGGAGGATAAAGCAGGCTAATATTAAGCTTAAAACAAGTCCTGACTTCAACCCTATTGAAAATATATGGACCGTGCTTATAAGTCGAGTCCATGCCAAGAAAAAAAAATTGAATTCTACCATGAAGAGTTGTGAAATATCCAACCAGAATTCTGCCAGAAGCTTTTTCATGGTAAACAAAAATGTTTGGTTAAGGTGAATCTTGCGAACAGAAATTTTACCCAAATATTTGGTGTGCTGTAGGTATATTTTTGACCCTATACATATAATTTTGACCCTGTGTTGATTTCAGAAAACCCAAAGAAAATTCAAACTTATGCACCAAATTTTAGTGTTTTTGTTTTTTTAATTAAAGATGTATGCTGTACAATCATTCTGCCACAGAAAAAGAACAGATCAAAGAAATTACTGAAAGCCCAAATATTGCCATGACATTCATATCCAAGATGATATTCATGTCACTGTATGTAAACTTCTGACCAAACTGTAAGTGATTGATTATATTACACACATTATGCTGTTACAGCTAAATGGCACATTTATTTCAATTGCATATTTAACAATTATTTGCTGACAGTGAAGTGAATGTTAGTGAATAATAACTGAGACAAAGTTGAGGTTATTATTCACTGATATTCACTGAGCCTGAGGCAGATAATTGTTTTAGTCTAAATACACAGATTATTTTTTAAAAATCGTATAAAAAAATAATTGATTTCAAACTTCAAAAGCGGCATGAAAATATAATGAAAGACTTGTAGGCTTCTGGCATGCGCTCAGACTTGTGTCACTTTTTTACGCCGACTCACATAAAATACTTTGTTTTGAAATTGATAAAATAAATCACAATTCTACCTTACCTTTGAATAATTTTAGACCAAACTTCATAGCATCTTTAGTGCTTTTAGGAACAGCATTTTCTTTCATAATTTGTAATTCTTCCTCACTTACAGTGACAAAGCAATTGGCCACCATTTTGCCGAGTTGCTTGAAGTGATTATCAAGAAATACCGGTAGTTTGAATTTCTCAACCAATCAGTGCATGCAATGTCCTATAATCACCTCCGTATTTATACTAAAAGTGTTTAATAAAACTTTGAATTTAAACAAATCCTTTGTGAACTAAAGTTAGCTCACTGGATAGGATTTCTGAGAGGATTTCTATGGCTACGTTCACACTGCAGGCTGAAGTGACTCAAATCCGATCTTTTCGCCCATATGTGACCTGTATCCGATCTTTTATTGACAATATGAACGACACAGATCTGATTTTTTCAAATCCGACCCAAGCCGTTTGGATATGTGGTCCTAATTCCGATTCCTATCCGCTCTTTTCATATGCGACTTCAGTCTGAACCGCCAGGTCGCATTCATCTGACTTACATGTCATCAACAAGCCACAAACGTCACTATTCTGCGCTGAAGTAGGCGGCGGGTCTCTCAAAAAAAGTTACAACAACATGGCGCATAATCACGGGCGCAGATAGAGGGTGGGACTTGTCCCACCCAGATTTAAATTCACCTCGCTCGGTCCCCCCCACTTATAGGGAGGAAAAAATGTCTATGCTGTCTTTCTTTGCATAAGGCAAACCTCACGGAAAAATCAAAAGACTAATTACCATTCGGTTTATTGTGGTGCACAGCAGTATATACATAGTTGCAACAATTCACATAAAACAAAACAAAGACTGATATTCGGTTGGTTGAGCTGCGCAGACTGCACAGGTTGCGAGCTCGAGCTTGGTTGCTATGGTAACCCACAACAAGTTTGACAGGCATATCGGAGTTGGGGTTGGTTTGCTGGCAGCTTTGTCCCCCCCCAGTTTTTTGTCCCCCCCAGTTCAAAAAACGTATCTGCGCCCCTGCGCATGACATCAATGCGAGGGACTCTTCGGGTTGTGAAGGTTCTGAATCTTCTCAATGGAAGGACGCAGAGGTTAGGGAGCTGATTTCCATTTGGGGGGGATACAGCTATTCAAGCTAGATTGGATGGGTCATACCGCAACCGGGCGGTTTTACTTCCGTAAACACTGGCCATGCTCACTGCGTGTGACATCATCGTATCCTGCAATGCGCATGCGGAACACTTTTAGGTCGCTTTTCGTTCATACTGAGGATCACATACAAGTCGCATATATTTGTTAATGTGAACGACCTCACAAAAAAATCGGATTTCACAAAAAAATCGGATTTGAGCATTAAGCCTTGCAGTGTGAACGTAGCGTAAGTCATATTAATGCGAACCAGCTTCAACCTGAGGCAATGTATTGAGAATGATTTTTATATTCATAAGTGTTCATCTTATCTTCACTACTAATGGCTACATGGTTTGCTCAATTGTTAACACAAACTAACTTCATGCTTTATAACACCCACAAAACATGATGGATTGAACATTTCTAGAACATTTAGAAAATATGCTGCTAACCTAAAACTGTTATCTAGGACTATCACTTAAACATGTCAACTAATGAAAGAATGATGGTGTTGGTTTTGTGAACTATAGCCCAACTTACTTCTCTTGGTGCTTGAACTTCAATAAATTCCTTGTAGATCTTGCTGGCCTTTGACAACAACTTTGCAGGTGATTTGCTCTTTTTGTAGTCTTCACAAGCTAACCAGAATTCAATGTTCTCATCACTGAACTCTGTTTTAAGGAATGCTCGGAACGCTGCCAAACCATCTATGAAACAAAAACAGAATTCATTAAGAAAATGACATGCCATGACATTCATATCCAAGATGACATTATTGTCACTGTATGTAAACTTCTAACTGCAGCTGTACACACACACACACAGTGGTGCTTGAAAATTTGTGAACCCTTTAGAATTTTCTATATTTCTGCATAAATATGACCTAAAACATCATCAGATTTTCACACAAGTCCTAAAAGTAGATAAAGAGAACCCAGTTAAACAAATGAGACAAAAATATTAGACTTGGTCATTTATTTATTGAGGAAAATGATCCAATATTACATACGGTATCTGTGAGTGGCAAAAGTATGTGAACCTTTGCTTTCAGTATCTGGTGTGATCCCCTTGTGCAGCAATAACTGCAACTAAATGTTTCTGGTAACTGTTTATCAGTCCTGCACACCAGCTTGGAGGAATTTTAGCCCATTCTTCCATACTGAACAGCTTCAACTATGGGATGTTGGTGGGTTTCCTCACATGAACTGCTTGCTTCAGGTCCTTCCACAACAGTTCAATTGGATTAAGGTCAGGACTTTGACTTGGCCATTCCAAAACATTAACTTTATTCTTCTTTGACCATTCTTTGGTAGAACAACTTGTGTGCTTAGGGTCGTTGTCTTGCTGCATGACCCACCTTCTCTTGTGATTCAGTCCATGGACAGCTGTGCTGATATTTTCCTTTGGAATTCGCTGGTATAATTCAGAATTCATTGTTCCATCAATGATGGCAAGCCGTCCTGGCCCAGATGCAGCAAAACAGGCCCAAACCATGATACTACCACCACCATGTTTCACAGATGGGATAAGGTTCTGATGCTGGAATGCAGTGTTTTCCTTTCTCCAAACATAACGCTTCTCATTTAAACCAAAAAGTTCTATTTTGGTCTCATCCATCCACAAAACATTTTTCCAATACCCTTCTGGCTTGTCCACCTGTGATCTTTAGCAAACTGCAGATGAGCAGCAGTGTTCTTTTTGGAGAGCAGTGGCTTTCGCCTTGCAACCCTGCCATGCACACCATTGTTGTTCAGTGTTCCCCTGATGGTGGACTCATGAACATTGGCTAATGTTAATGTGAGAGAGGCCTTCAGTTGCTTAGAAGTTACCCTGGGGTCCTTTGTGACCTTGCCGACTATGGAACGCCTTGCTCTTGGAGTGATCTTTGTTGGTCGACCACTCCTGGGGAGGGTAACAATGGTCTTGAATTTCCTCCATTTGGACACAATCTGTCTGACTGTGGATTGGTGGAGTCCAAACTCTTTAGAGATGGTTTTGTAACCTTTTCCAGCCTGATGAGCATCAACAACGCTTTTTCTGAGGTCCTCAGAAATCTCCTTTGTTTGTGCCATGATACACTTCCACAAACGTGTTGTGAAGATCAGACTTTGATAGATCCCTGTTCTTTAAATAAAACAGGGTGCCCACTCACACCTGATTGTCATCCCATTCATTGAAACACCTGACTCTAATTTCACCTTCAAATTAACTGCTAATCCTAGAGGTTCACATACTTTTGCCACTCACAGATATGTAAAATTGGATCATTTTCCTCAATAAATAAATAAATGACCAAGTATGCTCTATAGTATTTATTTACATGTAGGTATAGGTCATGTATTTTGAAATTCATTATTTTTTTAATACTGTGTAAAAATGCATACATAGTTCTTTATAATGCTTGTGAAATCAATATAACTGCTCAGATAGTTTTTGCTATACAAAACCTCCTTAAGCATGAGGATATGAGCTCATAATAAAATGTTACATCACTCTTTATAATATAAAACTCATACCTAGCCTAATGAGCACTGCTCTGACATTATTTATTTGCATGATACATTGTTCAGCAAATAATTTCAATCTTCATCAGGAATTTTATCTTGAATGCCTTCCTATTATGTTGCATTCAGACCTGTGGTTTCAGAAGTGCTCACAGGGCCACAGTTGTTGTTGTTGTTCTCATTTATCACAGTGACATGTCAGGAGGTCATGTTGTGCAACTTGAATTTCTGTGGTTTTGTTATTTCCTTTTAATCATTATTTACTCAGGAGGATGTTTATTTAGTGGCAGTATACCAGCATGTGGTATGCTGATGAGTTCTTATTTTCTAGGGGAGTAATGCACCAAGAGTCATCAAATATAGATTATTTTTGGTGTTGTTTTGGCCCAGCATGTGCCTGACAAACACTTAGGTAACCTTGTCACAAATCAGACAAAAGTTTGAACAAAATCTAAGAAAAACAATGTTGTCCATATTACTGAATCTAACAATAAAGCCCCAAAATGTTTGGAAACTGTACTAACACTTGTAATTAAATATAATGAGTTTGAACTGTACTACACTGCTCACTGTATCCTAACTCTCCAAACTAAAATGACCATAAAATGGTAATATTTGGACAGTATTACGTTTATTTACATAGACATTATTAATTTTTGCAGTAGGTGACACTTCTCTAAGCTTACTAATAAGTGGATTTGAATGTGTTGTTATTTATCAAATAAAAATCTTTATTCTATCCACATTCACTGGATATGAGCAATTGTGTGCTCTGATTTGGCTACTCTACTACTAGGATATCAGCTCATATACCATGAGTAGACAAAAACAAAATGGCGGAGTGTTTTGCTTAACCAACTGAGGATGAAATGAAAACTCTACTCGAAAACAAAACCCTAAAAAATACAAAAAAAGCAACAAAATATGGAATGAAAGTATTTGATGGTTAGAACGTATCTTTTTTATTTTTCAATAATTATTATTATAGCATTTTTCATAAGTTGCTACAGTCATTTCACCGGTTTGTTTACATTCTTCCTCTTTAAGCATTAAAATTTGTTGAATTTCTTCAAAAGCTCAAAGAAGTTTGGAAATTACATAACTGAAAGGTTCAATGAAGAATTAAATAAATGTCTAAAGCTATTCTATACCTCAGCACAACAGCAAAACGGCACTTTCTACAAAAAAACAACAACGCTCAAGTCAATTTGTGCAGCCATCAATAGGTTTTTAAGGAGTTCACCTAAGCGGAAATTATTTTGTCGGATGTTTTGCATCAGGTTTTTATTTATCAAATTTGCAAAAAAAAAAAAAAGGATCTGTTTCTCAAAATCCAGTGAATGTGGATAGAATAAAACAGTTATTCCACTCAATCTCATCAATCTATCAGCTCATGTACAACTCGATTTTGTGGAATAATTGTTAAATATTTATTGCTATGGTGAATCTTTCAGTCAGGAGAGAGTTATTTAACATTTGTGGAAGGAGTCTCCAGTGTCAGAACTTTGTAATAATCAGTTTTCCACCAGAGGAATTTTTTTGTTTGTTTGTTTGTTTGTTTGTTTGTTTGTTTCTTTCTTTCTTTCTTTCTTTCTTTCTTTCTTTCTTTCTTTCTTTCTTTCTTTCTTTCTTTCTTTCCCCCCCATGTGTCTGTAACATGTGACTATGCAATCTAAAAAGCTGGAGTGGATTTATTTTATTTTTTCATATTAAATTTCTAGTAACTTCAAGTAGAGAAACCTGAGAGGCTCCTGTTTATACAGTGACAACAGGATCTAACTTGCCTTGTGAAAGATCTATGACACTAAATGTTTAAACAGTGTGATGTGTTATTCATATGAATAAATAGAAACTGAAAATCAATGAATGAATGAATGAATCAACCTGGAATAATCAGCAGATTCATGTAGTATTGGAAAAATAAAACACTTCTGGACATGCCATTATAAGAAAATAAGCAGCTTTATGTTGGGCTGCTTCACACCATCTGATCATTGGTTATTTTCCTATTACAGCACACTCTCAATGTTTTATTCCCCAATTAATTCAGTCATCATTATTGCATCATTACATAATACCTTAACAGCCTCCATGTCATACATGAATAGATATTAATAATTATAATAACCAAGAATAGTTAATGTTATATTACAGGTATTTAGCAGCCACTCTTATCCAGAGCGACATACAACGCACCCAGAGCAGCCTGGGGTCAGGTGCCTTGCTCAAGGGCACTTCAGCCATTCCTGCTGGTCCAGGGAATTGAACCAGCAATCTTTTAGTCCCAAAGCTACTTCTGTAACCTTTAGGCCATGTCTTTTCCATGGAACCTACTTATTACTAGACATCTACTTTATTCATTCTGATCATTAATCTCATGCATGATGATGAAATATTATTCACATTATTATCAATAGACATATATTGGACACAAATTGTATATTTTAGAAAGACATTTTCCCTGTCACTAATTATCAATTAACATGTGTTGATTATTGGAAAGTTGAACATAATCTAATGTGATTCATGTGATGGAGCATATAAACACAAATACATAAACCAGCATGTCATGGATTTCATGCCTTCGTAGAGGACAAAGATTTATATCCTTGGCTTTGGGCCTGTGAATGTGAGAAGGAGCGAGTGCAGATAGAATTAAACTGTATACAAATGGCCCTGCTCGTAAATGCAATTATAGTGTTGTTCAGGAAATTCAATAAAAGAACAATCAAGAGGTGAGGACAACATCATCGTGTCCCTTGGCTACCCAAGGAACAAATAATTCTATTTGCTGTAGCCAGTGTGACACCATGACTGGCACATCATCAAATAAATTTTAATTTATTTATTTATATTATATATATATATATATATATATATATATATATATATATATATATTAAAAAAAACCTCACAAAACCTTCCTTGTCTAACTTCCCTGTCTCTGTGTAGAAAATAAAAATGCTTCATATTGAAGACATTAGCATTATGTGTAAGAACTCATGCAATAATTACTCACACTGTTAAAAAAAAAAAAGATTTGTTGTTTAACCTTCAAGCGACTAAGCTATTTTAGCGAGTAATATGACCGGGTGTGGTCATTTATAACACTGCTATATTCAGTACATAAATCTGTATACCTAATTATTTTCTCTTGGTTTTAAATATGTATACCACATCCTGTGTTCAAGACAGATACGATAAAAATATATAAATGCATATAGGTATGGTTTACAACAAATTTTAATGCAGAAAGAAGATAAAGAGACACAGCATAAGAAGAATATAACAATCTAAACAGTGTTTGTTGTCTTTTACTGGAACATTTACTTCATTCAACAACACTGACTGAAAATGTATCATGAAAAGAAAAGTAGGAGAAAAAACATCCATTGTAAAGGCCTCTGCATGCTCTTGCGACAAGGCTTTCGCAGATAGCTTTTCGCAGACAGTTGTAATTTATTGTTGAGCGGGGGAATAGGCGTGCGCGATGTTATTCACCGGCACAACACAAGGGGGCGCGAAGTCGCTAGGAGTAGTTGGTGGGTGTGGTTAGTGGAGTGTTTATCCTCCGGTTACTTATAATGACTAGAACTTTTTTTTTTATAATGACTAGAACTGGAGTCGTATAGATGTACGTACTTCCTCAATCAACCGCTCTTCATGCTGCTCCATCTTCGCTCGTGTTTTTAAAAATGCCGGTCGTGAAAACAAAACAAACTGGGAAAGTAGGGAAGCAGAAGTGCGTGTACAGCGGGTAGAGTGGACCAATCAGAGCCCTCTTGTCTGCAGCGCTGTCTGCGAGGCTTCTGCGGTGGTCACAATTTTTGGGAGGTGCGCACAGAGCGTCTGCAAAGGTGGGGGGGCTACGCAGACACTGTCTGCGACGCTATCTGCGAGGACTGGGTTGTCAGCATAAATTGGCCTTAAGTGTTGATGGGATCTTTGTAACATCAAAACCAGTGACTAACTAATATGCTAACACTAGCTAACATGCTATTTCTAGCGGATATGCTAATACTAAAATTAATCATCTCCATCAATTGAGCTGTTTTCATCATCACTTTGGGCCTCAAGTATCTGTCTCAATGCTGTAAATCTAGCTATTCATGGTCTACTTGCCATGGTTCACTGCAACAAAAGTACAACATACAGATAAGTAGTTGGTAAAAGCAAAATCTGATAAGGAATTACTACAAGAAATCCTATGCTTCTTTCCAGGGTCATAAATGACCCTGCACAATTTTTCATTACTTCTTGCCACACCATTCGGCCGATCCCTGCAAAAACCTAGGAACAGTTGTAGGACAAGTTAACTGACAAATTCATGGTAGGAAATATTTTTTCGGATCAAATGTATAAAAACTGCAAAATTATATGCCTGGGGTCATAAATGACCCCACTCAGTCACTTGATGGTTAATTTAAAAATGTGAGTAATCTGGTTGGCTTAAAATGTTGAGTTTAGTGAAACTTATACTAGTATAGTAAGTTAGCACATTACATAACAGGCATTTATCAGACACTCTTATCCAGAGCAATGTACAACATACCCAGAGCAGCCTGGGGAACAGTTGGGGGTTAGGTGCCTTGCTCAAGGGCACTTCAGCCATTCCTGCTGGTTCAGGGAATCAAACAAGCAATCTTTTGGTCCCACAGCTGCTTCTATAACCATTATGCCATGGCTTTCCCCATGAGGCAATCAACTTGCATTGTGCTAACTTATAAAATGAGTTTCATCTCATCTCATTATCTCTAGCTGCTTTATCCTGTTCTACAGGGTTGCAGGCAAGCTGGAGCCTATCCCAGCTGACTATGGGTGAAAGGCAGTGTACACCCTGGACAAGTCGCCAGGTCATCACAAGGCTGATACATAGACAAACATTCACACTCACATTCACACCTACGGTCAATTTAGAGTCACCAGTTAACCTAACCTGCATGTCTTTGGACTGTGGGGGAAACCGGAGCAAACCCACGCGGACACGGGGAGAACATGCAAACTCCACACAGAAAGGCCCTTGCCGGCCACGGGGCTCGAACCCAGACCTTCTTGCTGTGAGGCGACAGCACTAACCACTACACCACCGTGCCGCCAAAATAAGTTTCAGTAAACTCAAAATTTTAAGTCAATTAGGTTACTCATGTTTATGACATTTATATATTTGTAATTGGTAATGCATATAAAACATGCATTATATGATTTATTCCATCCACATTCACTGGATATGAGCAATTGTGTGCTCTGATTGACTACTCTCCTACTAGGATATCAGCTCATATACTGTGAGTAGAGAAGAACAAAATGGTGGTGCATGTTGCTGAACCAACCGAGAATGAAATAAAAACTCTACTTGAAAACAAAACACCAAAAGATACTAAAAAACCAACAAAATATGTGTGACAGTTCGTGTAAGTGGGTGGAGCACAGAAGGACAGCAGGACAGAACTGAGTTCACAAAACTCTTTTATTTCCACTTTTCAGTGCAAATCTTTCTCTCTCAGCCACACACGCACGCACACACATTCCAGTTGTCTGGTTTGGGAGAGAGCTCCCTCTGCTCTCGCTCTCTCCCCTTAAATAGGGCGCGTTTGACCATCGATTACTCTCACTTGGTCAAACGCATGCCGCAGAGTCTCGTCTCGCGACTGCTTTAATGGGAAATAGGGGACAAAACAGCCCCCAGCCCTCTGTCCGACGCATCTGTCTGCAACATAAAGGGGAGAGAAAAGTCAGGGGAGTGTAAAAGTGGCCCCCCACACAGTGCAGCCTTTATCTTAGAAAAAGCCCGCTGGCATTGCTCCATCCACTGGACCGGATCTGGTGCCCCCTTTTTAGTGAGATCAGTCAGCGGGCTGGTGACGTCCGAATAATTAGGTATAAACCTACGATAGCAGCCAGCCAGCCCCAGGAACTGTCTCACCCCCTTTTTGGTCTTGGGCCTCGGGCAGGCCGCAATTGCTGCTGTCTTGTTAATTTGGGGACGCACCTGCCCATTGCCCAAGTGGAAGCCCAGATACCGTACTTCCACCCGCCCAATCGCACACTTCTTTGGGTTGGCTGTGAGACCCGCTCGCCTCAGCGACTTAAGGATGGCCCTCAGGTGTTGTAAGTGCTGCTGCCAGTCATTACTATAAATAATGATATCGTCAAGGTATGTGGCCGCATAGGTGGTGTGGGGGCGGACGACCCTGTCCATCAGCCGCTGAAATGTAGCAGGTGCCCCAAACAGCCCAAAAGGAAGTTTGACGATTTGGTGTAAGCCGAACGATGTGGAAAAGGCCGTCTTTTCCCGGGATAATGGAGTCAAGGGGATCTGCCAATAACCCTTTGTTAAATCCAGTGTCGAGTAAAAACGAGCCATGCCTAGCCGATCGAGCAACTCATCAATACGAGGCATTGGGTACGCATCGAATTTAGACACCGCGTTGACTTTTCTATAGTCGACACAGAACCGGACTGACCCATCGGCCTTGAGTACCAAGACCACCGGGCTGCTCCAGTCACTGTGGGACTCCTCGACGATGTCCATTTCGAGCATGGCCTCGAGTTCTTCCCGAACCACTTTTTTTCTTGTGCTCGGGTAACCTGTAAGGGCGGCTATGCACTACCACCCCTGGGGGCGTCTCAATGTGGTGCTCTATGAGGTTGGTCCGGCTGGGCAGGGGTGAGAACACGTCCGAAAACTCGGTCTGCAACTGGGCAACCTCCACGAGTTGGGTCAGGGAGAGGTGGTCTCCACAGGGGACCAGAGAGGTACGCTATGCCAATGTTCCCTTTTGCACCTCCGGTCCCAGCTCCGCCTTCTCCGGAACCACCGACACCAACGCCACGGGGACCTCCTTGTTCCAGAGTTTGAGCAGGTTGAGGTGGTAAATCTGTAGCGCCCCACCCCTATCCATTCACCTCACCTCATAGTCAACGTCCCCGACTCGCCGTGTGACCTCAAAGGGTCCTTGCCACTTGGCGACTAATTTGGAGCTCGATGTGGGCAACAGTACGAGTACTTTCTCTCCTGGTGCGAACTCCCTAAGGCGCGTACCCTTGTCATACAGGCGGGTCTGTCGTTCTTGGGCCTGCCGCATATTCTCCTGAGTTAGGTGCGTGAGTGTGTGGAGTTTTGCGCGCAGGTCCATAACGTATTATATTTCGTTTTTACTCGGTGAAGGTCCCTCCTCCCAATTTTCCCGCAGCACATCTAGGATGCCGCGTGGCTTACGCCTGTATAACAGTTCAAACAGGGAGAACCCCGTGGAGGCTTGGAGGACCTCTCGCACTGCAAAGAGCAAGGGTTCGAGCCATCTATCCCAATTACGTGCGTCCTCACTTACGAATTTTTTAATGATGTTCTTGAGGGTGCGATTGAACCGTTCAACTAAACCATCCGTTTGTGGGTGATACATGCTGGTGCAGATCGGCTTAATACCCAACAACCCATACAGTTCGTTCAGTGTACGTGACATAAACGAGATGCCTTGGTCAGTCAGAATCTCTTTCGGGATTCCAACTCGGGAGATAATGCGGATTATGCGATTAATGGTAGAGGGCGCAAAGGCGCTTTTGGAATGGCCGCTGGATTTACTAACTGGCATTCGCGGCATGCCGTACACCACCGACGGACATTGCCACGAATCCCTGGCCAATAGAACCGGGCCATTATTCGGGCTAGTGTTTTATCCTGCCCTAAGTGTCCAGCCAGGGGATTAAAGTGAGCCGCCTGGAATACCAATTCCCGGAGGCTCTTCGGAATTAAAAGCTGCATGACTCGCTCTTTAGTTTGAGTGTCCTGCGTCACTCGATATAATCTATCCTTCATAATCGCGAAGTAGGGGAAGGATGGGGTGGCGATCGGCGGGAGCGTTTGACCATCGATTACTCTCACTTGGTCAAACGCATGCCGCAGAGTCTCGTCTCGCGACTGCTTTAATGGGAAATCCGCGAGGGATTCCCCGAGAGAGTGAGGAGGAGCCGGCGGCTCCTCACTCTGACGCGGAGATGACGTAGACGGCTCTGTGACAGCTGCTCCTGCCAATGCGACACCGGGACCTCCCCCTGTTAAATGACAGGACCCACTCTTCACTAAACGTGTAATTAAATCCCGAAATCCCGGCCAAACAGTCCCCAAAATTAGAGAGTGGGTAAGGCGAGGATTAACCGCCGCCTTCACTACAAATTTTTCCCTTCGAAAAAAATGTGGACCGACACTAAAGGGTAGTTGTGAACATCCCCATGCACACACAACACCTTCACCAATTGTGCTCCCCCCAATGCCTCGTCCTGCACCAGGCTTTGGTGGATTGAGGTCTGATTACAGCCAGAATCCACCAACGCCTGATATGTATCCCCTTGGATACTCACCAGTATGCGATACGCTCCGGCCCGATCGAGGGTGGCTCCCGGCGCGTCGGGGATCCGAACCACCGCACCCACCTCCATTACCGAGCACTGCTGTTGGAGGTGGCCTGGCTCCCCGCCGCGCCAGTGAACCGGCCCGGGCTTCCTCTCTGCACTAGTGCTCTGGGGCTCACTCACCTGAGGGGGGAGAGAGACGGACACAGAAGGGAGACACGGGAGGGCACCGCGGGTGCAGCGGGCCGGCTGAGGTGGCGCCGGCCCCCGCCTCCGCGGTGGGGGAATAGGGCGAGGAGGAGACACAGGAGGAGGGGAGAGAGAGAGAGAGGAGAGAAGAGAAGAGAAGAGGTCGTCTGCTGTCCTGCCGTCAGGACAACCGCCAGATGGTCCTCCGCCAGCTCGATTGCCTGATCCATTGACGCCGGGCGGTGGCACTGGACCCACTCTGCGGTTCCCGCTGGTAAACGTGTGACGAACTGCTCCAGTACCACCTGGTCGATGAGTCCCTCGGCGTCGCAGCTGTCAGCCAGCAGGCGTCCCGGAGTTGCTGGCCAAACGCGAACGGCCGGCCGACTTCCTCCAAGCGCAGAAACGCTGACGCTGTTGCTCCGGGGTGCGTCCCACCCGCTGGAGGACGGCCCGGTGAAGGTCCGCGTAGGCCAGCCGGTGGTCGGCGGGGAGCTGTAGCGCGGCCAGCTGCGTCTCTCCCGTTAGCAGGGGGAGGAGGTGCGCCGCGCACTGTTCCACCGGCCACCCTGAGGTCTCCACTACCTGCTCAAAGAGCGTGAGGAATGCCTCGGGGTCATCCTGCGGGCCCATCTTCGTGAGGGTGAGGGGGGAAGGGCCCGCGGCGGTGGAGATGGTGGACCCCGCCGACGCGAGGAGGTGCCGGAACGCCCGACAATCTTCCTGTTGCGCCAGCACCAGGGCCTCGAACCGTTGTTCTTGTTCCTTTCGGAGGGTGAGCAGTGCCTGGTGCTGGCTCTGTTGGGCCATGGTGAGGGCGTGGATCAGGTCGGCGAAGGTGGAGGACTCCATGGAGCTGTTCTCTTCTGTGCTCATCCCTGGGTTTCGGCACCACTGTGACAGTTCGTGTAAGTGGGTGGAGCACAGAAGGACGGCAGGACAGAACTGAGTTCACAAAACTCTTTTATTTCCACTTTTCAGTGCAAATCTTTCTCTCTCAGCCACACACGCATGCACACACATTCCAGTCGTCTGGTTCGGGAGAGAGCTCCCTCTGCTCTCGCTCTCTCTCCTTAAATAGGGCGTGGTCACTGGGAAGACACAAACACATTAATTAACGACAGGTGTAGTGATTCTGCCACTTACCTTCCCTGACTCCGCCCTCCTGTCACAGACCGATGCTTGACCACGCCCCCGCTGCCACAATATGGAATAAAAGTATTTGATGGAAAGAACGTATCTTTTTTATTTTTCAATAATAATTATTATTATTATCATCGCATTTTTCACAAATTGCTACTGTCATTTCGCCAGTTTGTTTACATTCTAAGCGGAAATGATTTTGTCGGACGTTTTGTATAAAGTTTTTATTTATTGAATTTGCAACAAATAAAAATGCTCTGTTTCTCAAAATCCAGTGAATGCAGATCGAATAAAACAGTTATACCACTCAATCTCATCGTGCATGGCTTATAGACAACTCGGCACTACGAGCCTCATCAGCTATCAGCTCATGTACAACTCGATTTCATAGAATAACTGTTAAATATGTACAGTGGCGTTTGAAAGTTTGTGAACCCTTGAGGATTTTCTATATTTCTGCATAAATATGACCTTAAACATCATTAGATTTTCACACAAGTCCTAAAAGTAGATAAAGAGAACCCAGTTAAACAAATGAGACAAAAATGTTAGACTTGGTCATTTATTTATTGAGGAAAATGATCCAATATTACATATCTGTGAGTGGCAAAAGTATGTGAACCTTTGCTTTCAGTATCTGGTGTGACCCCCTTGTGCAGCAATAACTGCTACTAAACGTTTCCGGTAACTGTTGATCAGTCCTGCACACCAGCTTGGAGGAATTTTAGCCCATTCCTCCATACAGAACAGCTTCAACTCTGGGATGTCGGTCGGTTTCCTCACATGAACTGCTCATTTCAGGTCCTTCAACAACATTTCGATTGGATTAAGGTCAGAACTTTGACTTGGCCCTTCCAAAACATTAACTTTATTCTTCTTTAACCATTTTTTGGTAGAACGACTTGTGTGCTTAGGGTCGTTGTCTTGCTGCATGACCCACCTTCTCTTGAGATTCAGTTCATGGACAGATGCCCTGACATTTTCCTTTAGAATTTGCTGGTATAATTCAGAATTCATTGTTCCATCAATGATGGCAAGCCGTCCTGGCCCAGATGCAGCAAAACAGGCCCAAACCATGATACTACCACCACCATGTTTCACAGATAGAATAAGATTCTTATACTGGAATGCAGTGTTTTCCTTTCTCCAAACATAACACTTCTCATTTAAACCAAAAAGTTTTATTTATATTATCTACTTTTAGGACTTGTGTGAAAATCTGATGGTGTTTTAGGTCATATTTATGCAGAAATATAGAAAATTCTAAAGGGTTCACAAACTTTCAAGCACCACTGTACAGCTTTCATTGTCGGTAGATGACATGTATGTATAGCTGAAATATATATTTTTTCAGATATTTGTTTCATATGTATAATTTTAGAAATACAACTTGATAGAAGTGACCATATTTGAGCATATTAATGAATTAATTGATTGAGTAATGTATTTACTTACTGACTTACTAACATTGTTTTGGGGATAACATTTTTCCCAAATATTATTTTGCATCCTGCTTTATCATGCATACAGGCAGTGGCCGCTCAACCACAGAGACAAGTGAGGCAGAGTCCCAACGTACACTCACTGGTCACTTTATTAGGTACACCTGTTTTACGCAGTTCTCTAATCAGCCAATCACTTGGCAGCAGAACAGTGCATCAATTCATGCAGATACAAATCAAGAGCTTCAGTTAATGCTCACTTCAAACTTCAAAATGGGGAAAAAAACGTGATCTCAAAGTGTGACTTTCACTGTGGTATGGGTGTTGGTTTGAGCCAGATAGACTGGTTTGAGTATTTCAGAAACTGCTGATCTCCTGGTGTTTTCACACACAGCAGTCTCTAGAGTTTATACAGAATGGTGCGGAAAAAAAAAATTGAGTGAGCGACAGTTCTGTGGGTGGAAACAAACGCCTTGTTGATAAGAGAAGTCAGAGGAAAATGGCCAGATTGGTTTGAGCTACCAGGAAGGATACAGTAACTCACAGCAACTCTTTACAACCATGGTGAGCAGAAAAGCATCTCAGCATGCAACAGCAGAAGAGCACATTGGGTTCCACTCCTGCAGCCAAGAACAGGAATTTTAGAATCAAGAACAAGTTCCTATTAAAGTGGCCAGTGAGTGTATAACAACTGTTTGAGAAAGCTTGATCATCATAGTCCGCCATCACAACTCCATTAAATTTAAATTGTTTTGAAATAGTAATGAATTATTCTGAGCGATCAGTCCTTTTAAAAAGTTGGTACTTGCCAGATTCATTTGAAGTCAATCGTCCACTGATTTGCTTTCCTTTTGAGATTGCTCAAACATGGGGCATTGTGCTTACTGGCCCATTTAGGCCCTGTCCACACAGCAATGGATTCAGGTGAATCTGATAAAATTGTTTATCGTTTCGGCCTGGCGTCCACACGGCACCGGCGTTTTGGGTGCCCCAAAACGAAATCTTTTGAGAACGGGTTCCAGAGTGAAAAAATCTGGCAATGGCGCCGTTGCGAAGTCGTCTGGATGAGTAGAACGGATTTGTTTATGATGATGTCACAACCACATGACTGTCAGTGCTTCACGCCGGGTAGAAGTGTAACGAACTCGATGCGAGTTGTCAACAAATCCTATAACTTGGTTCATGAAACGTGCTTACAAAATATTTTCACTGTGAATATTTATTGTGTAATGGTGCAAAGTGAGAGAGAGAGAGAGAGAGAGAATAGTCCTTAGGGCAGAGTCTTTAGTCCAAACACTGCGGAAGCAGTACCAAACCGCGCACCGCCTGTGCGCTTTCCAAAAACAAAAACAATCTCGCCAGCAAAAATAGGAAAAAAAAAAGGAGCGATCTCACCTCTTCAGATGTTGGTTTAAGTCTGACAATACATTCCTCAAAAAGGGCGTAGAAGAACAAAGTAATCCATCAACGTGTAGCATTCAATTTATTCCGGACCATTAAAGAATTCTGGAGGATATCAGAATGTTGGCGTACCGGCTTCCATCTACCCCCATTCATTCCTCTTTCCGCGTCTTTTGTTTTATGCTACTGATTAATAATCAAAACTTTATGTGGCTAATGCTACAGAAGAAGGGGTTTATGCACATGCGTCTACTTCTTCTATTGTTCTGGTGTCTCCAATGGGACCATCCACACGACAACGGCAACGAGATTTTTTTTTTTAATATCGTGTCCACATGGGCAACGGATCAGTAAAATTTCAGGTACATATGGCAACGCAACGCTTGCTGAAAACGATGCAATACACATGCCACACCACTACGTGCGCTGTAAGACGGTCCCATCGGAGACACCAGAATAATAGAAGTAGACGCATGCGCATAAACCCCTTCTTCTGTAGCATTAACCACATAAAGTTTTGATTATTAATCAGTAGCGTAAAACAAAAGACGCGGAAAGAGGAATGAATGGGGGTAGATGGAAGCCGGTACGCCAACATTCTGATATCCTCCAGAATTCTTTAATGGTCCGGAATAAATTGAATGCTACACGTTGATGGATTACTTTGTTCTTCTACGCCCTTTTTAGGAATGTATTGTCGGACTTAAACCAACATCTGAAGAGGTGAGATCGCTCCTTTTTTTTTTCCTATGTTTGCTGGCAGGATTGTTTTTGTTTTTGGAAAGCGCACGGGCGGTGCGCGGTTTGGTACTGCTTCCGCAGTGTTTGGACTAAAGACTCTGCCCTAAGGGCTATTCTCTCTCTCTCTCTCTCTCTCTCTCTCTCTCTCTCACTTTGCACCATTACACAATAAATATTCACAGTGAAAATATTTTGTAAGTGCGTTTCATGAACCAAGTTATAGGATTTGTTGACAACTCGCTTCGAGTTCGTTACACTTCTACCCGGCGTGAAGCACTGACAGTTATGTGGTTGTGACGTCATCGTAAACAAATCCGTTCTACTCATCCAGACGACTTTGCAACGGCACCGTTGCCAGATTTTTTCACTCTGGAACCCGTTCTCAAAAGATTTCGTTTTGGGACACCCAAAACGCCGGTGCCGTGTGGACGCCAGGCCGAAACGATAAACAATTTTATCAGATTCACCTGAATCCGTTGCCGTGTGGACAGGGCCTAAAACATAGAAGCCCAGTGGGACAGGAAATACGGTGCCCCATGCTAGTTTAAAACACTCCATGGCTCCCGCCATCTTGTTTTATAGCCACCGATCTGAAATAAATCTAATAAATATCCACCAACAAAGGCAAAGTGTAAATGCACAGTGTGTCTGTGATGTACAGAATAATTTTGTCTGTCGGATATATTGCAATGTAACTGGGAGAGGGAAAAGGGGATTATGGGGTGGATAATGTCCATATATCAGAAATGCGTGTGCACTATGGTGACATTGTTCCCCAATCAAAAGCAGAGAAAAAGAAGAATGAAAATTTGTCTCTCCTTTCCAATTTGGTACAAGTTTCTTTTGGTAGTTTTGTGCACTTTTTGACATGTAGTCAGATTGGAAATTTTATTACCCTGCATGTGTCTCACTGGTGACAGGAAACACACCTGTTATAGACACGTTTCAGAGCAATATGCTGCCATGCAGACAACATCTTTTTCAGAGAAGGCCTTCTTTCTTTCAGCAAGACAATGCCAAACTGCATTCTGCACATACTAAAACTGCATGGCTCCATAGTAAAAAAGTCCAGGTGCTAAATTGGCCTGCCCGCAGTCCAGACCTGTCTCCCATTTAAAACTTTTGGTACATTATGAAGTGCAAAATATGACAAAAGAGACCCGGAACTGTTGAACAACTGAAATTGTATATCAGGCAAAGATGGGACATTTCTCTTTCAAAACTACAACAATTGGTTTCCTCAGTTCCCAAACGTTTACAGAGTGTTGTTAAAAGTCGAGGTGATGCAACACAATGGTAAACATGCCCCTGTCCCAACTTTTTTGAAACGTGTTGCTGACATCAAATTCAAAATGAGCATATATTTTTCAAAAAACAATAATATTTCTCAGTTTCAACATTTTATTTGTCGTCTTTGGACTATTTTCAATGAAATCTAGGGTTTCCATGATTTGCAAATTATCGCATTTTGTTTTTATTTACAGTTTACACAGCGTCCCAACTTTTTTGGAATTGGGGTTGTATCAAACAGTTGGACAAAGTTTACATATCAGTCTGCCTAAAACGAGCTGCTAGACTGTATGCTTCATGACTATATGCTCTCACCTCTTAACGGGTCTATCACAGGGTTAAACTAAAATTCACTACCTAGTAGCCTATAGGATAAATCAAGAGGCTATATTGTTATTAATGTTGTCCTGCGCTACCAAAATCTATGGCCATGAGCGACTGCAATGAACTCTTTTTATATTTCTTCTAATACAGATTGCTTTACATTTGTATTGTCACTGCTTAGTTTAGTTTTTGAGAGACTCTCAGATATCATGTGGTGTGATTTCTTGCTTACAGCATTGCCACAGGCTATTTGTGCTTTTCTACAATGTCAAGAAAGCATTAAAAACACAGATACTGTATGCTAGTAGAACTGATGCAGACAGACTAAGCAAAGGAAACCTCTCATTTTATCTGCATATATAATATAATATGATAGCAACAATAAATATGATATACTAGTGCATCTCAAAAAATTAGAATATTGTGAAAAAGTTCAATATTTTCCATCAGTTATTTAAGAAAGTGAAAATGTTATATATTATAGACTCATTACACATAAACTAAAATGTTTCAAGCATTTTTCTATTTTAATTTTAATCAGTATGGCATACAGTACAAAAACATAAAAAGACCATCTCAAAATATTAGAATATTTCATTTCGAGTTTGAGTAAAACAGTATGAACACAGTGTATCTCTCGGTCTAGTTCAGTACACACAACCACAATCATGGGGAAGACTGCTGACTTGACTGTTGTCCAGAAGATGATCACTGATGCCCTCCACAAGGAGGGTAAGCCACAAAAGGTCATTGCTGAAGAGGGTGGCTGGAAAAGGTGCACAAGCAACAGGGATGGCCTCAGTCTTGAGAGGATTGTCAAGAAAAGTTGATTCAAGAACTTGGGAGAGCTTCACGAGGAGTGGATTGAGGCTGGTGTCAGTGTATCAAGACCCATCATGAACAGACATCTTCAAGAAAGGGGATACAACTTTCACATTCCTAATATCAAGCTACTCCTGAGCCAGAGATAATGTCAGAAGTGTCTTATCTGGGCTAAGGAGAGAAAGAAATGGACTGTTGCTCAGTGGTCCAAAGTCCTCTTTTCAGATGAAAGTACATTTTGCATTTAATTTGGAAATCACGGTTATAGAGTCTGGAGGAAGAGTGGAGAGGCACAGAATCCAAGGTGTTTGAAGCCCAGTGTGAAGTTTCCACAGTCTGTGATGATTTGGGGTGCCATGTCATCTGCTGGTGTTGGTCCACTGTATTTTTATCAAGTCCAAAGTCAACACAGCCATCTACCAGGAGATTTTAGAGCACTTCATGCTTCCATCTGCTGATGAGCTTTTTGGAGATGCTGATTTCCTTTTCCATCAGGACTTAGCACCTACCCACAGTGCCAAAACTACTACCAAATGGTTTGCTGACCATGATACTACTGTGTTTGATTGGCCAGCCAACTTGCCTGACCTGAACCCCATAGATAATCTATGGGGTATTGTCAAGAGGAAGATGAGAAACACCCGACCCAAAAATACAGATATGCTGAAGGCCACTATCAAAGCAACCTGGGCTTCAATAACACCTCAGCAGTGCCACAGACTGATCACCTCCATGCCACACCGCATTGATACAGTAATTCATGGTAAAGGAGCCCCAACCAAGTACTGAGTGTATAAATGAATACACTTTTCAGAAGTTGGACATTTCTGTATTGTAAATCTTTTTTTTTTTTGATTGATCTTAGGGAATATTCTAATACAACCCCAATTCCAAAAAAGTTGGGACAAAGTACAAATTGTGAATAAAAACGGAATGCAATGATGTGGAAGTTTCAAAATTCCATATTTTATTCAGAATAGAACATAGATGACATATCAAATGTTTAAACTGAGAAAATGTATCATTTAAAGAGAAAAATTAGGTGATTTTAAATTTCATGACAACAACACATATCAAAAAAGTTGGGACAAGGCCATGTTTACCACTGTGAGACATCCCCTTTTCTCTTTACAACAGTCTGTAAACGTCTGGGGACTGAGGAGACAAGTTGCTCAAGTTTACCCACTAAACATTAGATGTCGTATGGACGTCTGCAGCAGAATTGAACTGGAAATACTTTTGTATGTATTTTCAGTTATCTGCTACTGTGACAATTAAGTTATATGAAAATTAACTGGAACAGGCTATGCCACCTTCTGAAATGTGACTACAGTTATGCACAGAGGAAGAAACGGTAAACAATGCATCGAGTTTAAACGTAGAAAAGACGTCCTCGGACGGACGTAGAAAAGACGTCCTCAACGACCACTTTTCAACTACAATTAGCCGTGATATGGGCGTCCTCTGCACGTCCATACCAGACGTTCAATAGACGTCAGGAAAAAGACGTCATCTGGCGTTACAGTCTGCACCTTCAGAGGACCGTCATTCGACATCCAAAAATGACCTAAAAAAAGACGTCGTTTCAACGTATCTTTGCGCAGTGGGTAGGGATGGGAATGTTAGCCCATTCTTGTCTAATGTAGGATTCTAGTTGCTCAACTGTCTTAGGTCTTTTTTGTTATATCTTCTGTTTTATGATGCGCCAAATGTTTTCTATGGGTGAAAGATCTGGACTGCAGGCTGGCCAGTTCAGTACCCGGACCCTTCTTCTACGCAGCCATGATGCTGTAATTGATGCAGTATGTGGTTTGGCATTGTCATGTTGGAAAATGCAAGGTCTTCCCTGAAAGAGATGTCATCTGGATGGGAGCATATGTTGCTCTAGAACCTGGATATACCTTTCAGCATTGATGGCGTCTTTCCAAATGTGTAAGCTGCCCATGCCACACGCACTAATGCAACCCCATACCATCAGAGATGCAGGCTTCTGAACTGAGCGCTGATAACAACTTGAGTCGTCCTCCTCCTCTTTAGTCCGAATGACACGGCGTCCCTGATTTTCCATAAAGAACTTCACATTTTGATTCGTCTGACCACAGAACAGTTTTCCACTTTGCCACAGTCCATTTTAAATGAGCCTTGGCCCAGAGAAGACGTCTGCGCTTCTGGATCATGTTTAGATACGGCTTCTTCTTTGAACTATCGAGTTTTAGCTGGCAACGGCGGATGGCACGGTGAATTGTGTTCACAGATAATGTTCTCTGGAAATATTCCTGAGCCCATTTTGTGATTTCCAATACAGAAGCATGCCTGTATATGATGCAGTGCCATCTAAGGGCCCGAAGATCACGGGCACCCAGTATGGTTTTCCGGCCTTGACCCTTACGCACAGAGATTCTTCCAGATTCTCTGAATCTTTTGATTATATTATGCACTGTAGATGATGATATGTTCAAACTCTTTGCAATTTTACACTGTTGTACTCCTTTCTGATATTGCTCCACTATTTGTCGGCGCAGAATTAGGGGGATTGGTGATCCTCTTCCCATCTTTACTTCTGAGAGCCGCTGCCACTCCAAGATGCTCTTTTTATACCCAGTCATGTTAATGACCTATTGCCAATTGACCTAATGAGTTGCAATTTGGTCCTCCGGCTGTTCCTTTTTTGTACCTTTAACTTTTCCAGCCTCTCATTGCCCCGTCCCAACTTTTTTGAGATGTGTTGCTGTCATGAAATTTCAAATGAGCCAATATTTGGCATGAAATTTCAAAATGTCTCACTTTTGACATTTGATATGTTGTCTATGTTCTATTGTGAATACAATATCAGTTTTTGAGATTTGTAAATTATTGCATCCCATTTTTAATTACAATTTGTACTTTGTCCCAACTTTTTTGGAATCGGGGTTGTAATTTGAGATACTGGATTTCTGATTTTCATGAGCTATAAGCCATAATCATCAAAATTAAAACAAAAAAGGCTTTAAATATTTCACTTTACATGTAATGAATATAGACTATATGAAAGTTTACCTTTTTGAATTAAATTATGAAAAAAATAACTTTTTAATGGTATTCTAATTTTTTGAGATGCACTAGTATGTACATATATATATATATATATATATATATATATATATATATATATATATATATATAATAGAAAGCAATGCCAGTGATGTATGTACAGTACGTTTT
Organism: Neoarius graeffei; assembly: GCF_027579695.1. Lineage (NCBI taxonomy): Eukaryota > Metazoa > Chordata > Actinopteri > Siluriformes > Ariidae > Neoarius > Neoarius graeffei. Next base: position 94,356,882 of record NC_083572.1, read on the forward strand.
ATCATTAACAGTTATTCCACGAAATCGAGTTGTACATGAGCTGATAGCTGATGAGGCGCATAGCATCGAGTTGGCTATAAGCCATGTACCACTCGATTTTGTGGAATGACTGTTTTATTCTATCCACATTCACTTGATTTGGAGAAACAGGGCATTTTTTATTTTTATTTTTTGCAAATTCAATAAATAAAAACTTTGTACAAAATGTCCGACAAAATCATTTCTGCTTAGAATGTAAACAAAGCGGCGAAATGACAGTAACAATTTGTGAAAAATGCTATAACAGTAATTCCTGAAAAAGAAAAAAAGATACATTCTTACCATCAAATATTTTATCCCATATTTTATTGCTTTATTTTAAATTTTTTTGGGTGGTTTTGTTTTTGAGTAGAGTTTTTATTTCATCCCCGGTTGGTTCAGCAACATGCACCAACATTTATTTTTTCTTTCAGGTTTTTGTGACTACTGCCTTGTGTCGCAGTAGCCACAATGTCATCGTCTTGTTAGAATGTAAGAATGAGTGTAACAATATCGCACTGCGCATACGCATAAGCATTACAATCACCAGAACGGCAAATCGTGATATCGTGATATGAACAGTTGATCTCGTGTTATCAAAGGTACACAAGAATGAATGGTAAAGCCATTATGTCATTGTGTTGTAAGAATGTAAGAATGAGTGAAACAATAGCGAAACTTCATAACCAATCAGCACTTATCCTGATCAAGTTCGATTACCAGTTCTACTTCTTGATAAACTTCAGAACCAATAAGAACCAGAAACGAAATCAGAGAAACCTCGTTATAACTTCGTAGTATCGGAAGATAATCGGCAGATAAAAAGATAAACGAAATTCACCTCATGGTTCGATATCAAGTAAGTTGTGTTAATTTTAAGAAAATTTACCTTTTGATTATCACAGCTTTTGTTTGGTCCTCTTGAAAGGTCAAATGAAAGATTTTGTAAGTTTTTTTGAGCTTTTTGGCAGATATATTGAAAAGCCAATATCAAACTTCTGCTATTCGCTTTAATTTTTTATTTTATTTTTTAGAGTCTTTACACTACACTTGTGAAACAAAATGTGCTCATTCATACTAAATAATGCTTCTAAGACAATTCATGAACAAGTGCTTTCTTACTATTTGGAAAATAGATCTAGTTCACAGTGCTGTATTTTGAACAAAACACAGTAAACAAAATTGGTAACCAAAATACTACAAGCCCTGATGCTGCTCACAGCTTAGTGATGCTTGCAAGAGGTGAGGTGAGTATAATTGATAACATGTATATGTGCTATATTTACTGCATGGACATGGGATCAGAAAAAAAATTTATTTATAAGCAGTAGCCACATGTACCCATAGGGTACCTATTTTTTTGGTGGGTCGCAAACCAACTTAAAGGTGCATTACCGCCACCAACTGGGCTGGAGTATGGAACAGGAGGTATTGGAAAGGAAAAAAAAAACCATATACTATTTTAGCCATTTCTGTTTCTTTTAAATAGTTGATAACAAAGCTGCCATTTTGTTTTTCTTTACTCACAGTATATGAGCTGATACCCTCGTAGTACAGTAGCTAATCAGAGTGCACAATTGCTCATATCCAGTGAATGTGGATAGAATAATATGCATTATCTAGTATGAACTTACACTTGTTTGACAGGAGAATATCAAATGAATCTGCCCATTTGGTCACTTCATCTGTAGCTAACCTGAAAATATTGAAGACATGGTTAAATACAGTTCTACATCCAGTGCATGAACATGCAATGTTATTTCTTTGAAAGTTGATTTTAATTTGTTTAAAGGAAGACATCTCTTACTTCAGGTATCGCGTAGATCTTTCTGGTGGTAAAAATTCTGAAAAGTCACTGCATGAGTCTGATTTGTTCGACAGGCAACCAAGTCTCGTTTTCATGGTTGGATATCTGAAACAAAAAGGAAACACAGAAATATAAAAATAAGAAAAATGAAAGAACAACCTCAAGAACACAGAAAATCAAATCACTGGGGAAATGAAAAGATCTCATCTTTGTCCTTTAACTTGTACAGGTGTGAGAAGGGAGGAGGTTCAAAGTAATACATTATTGACCACAGCATCCAATCATATTACTTACTTTTTGGTCATTGGTAAGGATTCCTCACAGCACTGAGCTCACACAACCACACATTTATACGCATATTTTTGATGAACAGTGAACTAAATGAATCAGTTTGCAACTAATGAACGTGAACATGTCTCACTATGGTGAGATTGAATGACATTGATCCACCAGAAGCAGGGATAGTAAGCAAAAATTTAACTTTCAGATTGTAATAAGAAATATGATGTATTACAGTGTCTTGGGATCACAGCTTGGAGAATTATTATATGTCCATCTCGATTTTCTTGCACCTTCCTTATCATGGCCAGTGCTGTCTTATGGCAACATGGTCCGATGTGCTGGTCCTGACACTACTGATTTGATTGTCAATAAAGTAGACTTCAGGAGCTTTCTAATGGTGGATGAAATTTGATATTTTAATTGTTGATCAAAAATTTCACTTTGGATTCAGAGCAGCTCATGAACAAAAATCAGAAGAAATGAACGTGAACTAGACCGATTCATTCTTGAGACTGTGAACTAGCTCTTTTGAATCTGTGTGAACTGAACTTTGAGCTAGCTCTTGTTAAGTGTGAACTTGCATGACAGTTTATATCCTAGAGAATCAGGAAATGTTTTATTATCTTTGGAACAACTTCCCATTGCCATAAGAATTAATGTAGCACATTAATGCTAAGTTTGGCCAGGCACCGCCTAAACCGATAATCACATCATCAGTTTTTCTTTGGTTAATTAGACACAATGTACACCACCACGTTTGCTGGAGTAGTTGGGGATTAGATGTTTTGCTCAAGGGCACTTCAGCCAATCCTGCTGGTTCAGGGAATTGAGCCAGTGACCTTTTGGTCCCAAGCTGCTTCTCTAACCATTAGGCCATGGCTTCCCCAATTGATGCTAAATGCTAAACTGGACTTAAATCTAACACTGCCCTTAACCTCAGTAACCAAAAGGCAACTCTTTTATGCTAAGGTCTCACATCACCGGGATCACTTCATGGTAGACACTGGTAGATGATTTTGAGCCTTCCAGGGATCAACCAGCTTGCGTCCAGGTCCTTCCACTGGAATATGTGAGAGCCAGGGAGATACCTTGACAACTGAGAGGGTGTGGCTTCTCTCCACGGAAAGTTTAATCGTGTTGAAAATTGCCATGGGTCAATCACCAGATGAATTCATCCATTGCAACTGTGAAAGCATCCATGAGCATCCTTGAGCATTCTTGAGGCATATATGAGGCTTATGTGGGCTACCAGGGATTACCATAGTATTCAATCGCAACCATTCATTATCCATAACCACTTATCCTGTGCAAGGTTGCAGGCAAGCTGGAGCCTATCCCAGCTGACTATAGACAAGAGGTGAGGTACACCCTAGACAAGTCGCCAGGCCATCGCAGGGCTGACACATAGAGACAAACAACCATTCACACTCGCATTCACACCTACGGTCACTTATAGCCACCAATTAGCCTAACCTGCATGTCTTTGGACTGTGGGGGAAACCAGAACACCCAGAGGAAACCCACGCAGACACAGGGAGAACATGCAAACTCCACACAGTAATGCTCTCGTCAGCCCCTGGGCTCAAACCCAGAACTTTCTTGTTGTGAGGTGATAGTGCTAACCACTACACCACCGTGCCGCCCCCATTGCAACCATTGAGCTCAAAATGTTCACCAAACAACATTCTACAGAAAGTGAAAAGTTTGCCAAGGGGGTGTGGCTTATTTTATCTTGCTGTGGCTATGCCATACTGTAGTCATGAAAACCATACACACTGCTGTCATTGCCATCAGGCCATGTGTCACTATACGTGACTACCGCCATTAGTTTTAGCAGCATCTTCCGTTGCTACCATTGCAGCTATCATGACTTCATTTGGAGCTTTACTCCGGCCAAATTTCTGCAACAGATCACCTCCAAAATCTGCCAGAATGGCCACGGTAGCCTCCTTCGGGTGGCACGGTAGTGTAGTGGTTAGCACTGTCGCCTCACAGCAAGAAGGTTCTGGGTTCGAGCCCAGTGGCCGACAGGGGCCTTTCTGTGTGGAGTTTGCATGTTCTCCCCATGTCTTTGTGGGTTTTCTCTGGGTGCTCTGGTTCCCCCACAGTCCAAAGACATGTGGTTAGGTTAACATGAGGCAGCCTTGGGCTGAAGTGCCCTTGAGCAAGGCATCTAACCCCCAACTGCTCCCTGGGTGCTGTAGCATGGCTGCCCACTGCTCTGTGTGTGGGTGTGTGTGCTCGTTGCTTACTTGTGTGTGTGCATGTGTGTGCACTGCTTCAGATGGGTTAAATGCAGAGGATAAATTTCACTGTGCTTGAGTGTGCATGTGACAAATAAAGGTTTCTTCTTCCTGTTCTTCTTCTTCTTCTTCTCAGTCACTGATCTCACAAATCAACTGGCTGTTTGTGACTTCAGCTTTAGTTTAAATCATTTTAGTTTTTTTTTTTCTAAACTCATGAAGAGCACACAGAAACCAAACCCTCAAATATCCCCATCCTTGTGGAGAAAAACATGCATCCACACGCTTGCGCGCACACACACACACACACACACAAAATGTAGATAAAATCCATACTACTTTCTACTTTTGTTTGGTACTTCTTTTAGTATTAGATACCTGTCTAACATTCTTGTCATGATATTTTGAAGGAATTAAAAAGTCCAAAATATAGACAGACTTTAAATAGGTTTGTAGGATGGCAGTCTGAAATAACGCACAGCTATATGAAGTCATAGAATCATTTTCTTTATGATTTGAAATCTTGAATACTTTCAAGTACTGCTTCTGTATTTTTCCGTCCAGTGAGCTAAATATTTCAGGCTGAGTTATCATGCCCCTTCAATCAGGATATGTGCTGGGCTATTTATAGCATCCTCTAGTCAGAGGGAAGCTGGTGCATGTACTATGCAACTAAACAGCAAAAAAAATATGCCGTGCAAGGGCTTGTAAAAAAAAAAAGATGCATGTTTTATAATATTCTCATGAGAAATTTAAATCCTCTTAACATTTCCTCTGCTTCATTTTCAGATTAATCCTGCTTGCCAGTGACTAAATAGTCTAAAATTATCTTTGATGTTTGGCACATTCTCAAGCTGGCAGTGCTAAAGCTTTGGTTTTGTAACACGTGAGTGACCTGTGGGCTGTCCTAGATTTCCATTTTACATCACTGCTTTTCTCTATATGCGTCCAGGCAGCAGCGCTGTCTGTTATGTACTATATCTCAGAGCATTTTTGAGGACAGGAGCTCAAGCATGATTAAAAATAGCCTGTAATTACAGTAGCTTTAAGGCTCCACAGAGTCCATAGAAATACAAATGTTAAAAAAAAGAGAGACTTCCACATCTAGCTTTGTTTATAACCCAAAAAAGGTGCCAAAGGATGCATGATGCATGATTTGAAGGCTCATTGAAGGGATCCTTCATGGTTAACTCATCCTTGGAGAAGTACAACGCATTCTTCAGTGAATGCACGGTGTGAATCCTGCTGCTCTATGCCTCTCTTGACAGCTTTCTTGTGAGATTGCTTCCTGCTGTGCTTCTGCTGCCCACAGTTAATATGCCTTGCCATTGGATCCCCTTCCTTCACTCAGGTTATTTTTTGCAGTCAAGGCTGCCTGCTTTGCTGAGGGGAAACTCAAGGCTGAGTATTTATTTACTCCAGACAATACAAGACTCAGATGAAGATGGCTTAATTCTAGATTAGAAGAAGAAACCTTTATTCGTCACATGCACACTTCAAGCACAGTGAAATTCATCCTCTGCATTTAACCCATCTGAAGCAGTGAACACAAGCACACACTCAGAGCGCCCAGGGAGCAGTCAGGGGTCAGGTACCTTGCTCAAGGGCACCTCAGCCCAAGGCCACCCCACGTCAACCTAACTGCATGTCTTTGGATTGTGGGGGAAACCGGAGCACCCGGAGGAAACCCACGCAGACACAGGGAGAACACGGGGAGAACTCCACACAGAAAGGCTCTTGCCGGCCACTGGGTTTGAACCCGGAACCTTCTTGCTGTGAGGTGTCCGTGCTAACCACTACACCACCGTGCTGCCACTGTGGTGATTAGATTTTGGCATTTAATCATGCATCATGCAGAGAGAGCCATACTCTAGCACAGTGCTATAATACTAATTATGATACATACGAGCCACTTTTTCCATCAAATAAAAACATGTATTCTATTCCCCTCTAGCGGGTTTACTGATGGCATGCAATATTGTTATCCTATCGCTTATCCTCCATGTATTATGCCACTCTCCCCAATGGAGAATGACTGGGCAATATTGTTATAATATTGCACGTTGTCATGACAACATGATGTCATACATCGGAGCTGATGCGAAGCTCCAATGACAAAACTTTGCTTCTGCGCATGCGCACAATCATTTCTTTGTCAGCTGGGATAGAGAGAAGACGGAGTTAATTCAGTGCTTGGTTTAAATAAATAAACTGAAACTAAAGACACACTGAACACCTGAAAGGCTACCAAAACTTCATTATATATTCTTCATGCATATTTACAAGAGAAAAACATACCAACGGACATCGAAAAACTGGAAAAGAGACATGTTGGAGATGTAAAACTTCCACGGCAGTGAGTGACTGTGACAATTTGCACACAAACATGGCCACAAGGTTTGCTTCATTAAAAACAGAAGATTTAGAGACAAGTTTGAAAGTGAAAGACGCGCTGAACACCCAAAAGGTTACCAAAACTTTACTGGATATTCTTCACGCATATTTACAAGAGAAAAACATACCAACAAGCATCAAAAAACTGGAAAAGAGACACGTTGGAGATAGATAGATAGATAGATAGATAGATAGATAGATAGATAGATAGATAGATAGATAGATAGATAGATACTTTAATGATCCTTTGCAGGAAATTTCAAGTTACAGCAGCATCAACCATACTCAGGATTCATTCATCAACCATACTTAGACAAGAATAAATAAATAATAAAAATAAAAAACAGATCTATCTACGTAAAGTTCACAAACTTTTAGAAATACTAAAATTTAAAAATACAGAATTTAAAAATTAAGCTAAAAATAATAATTCTATCCATAAATACTAACCATAAATCTAACCATAAATCTATCTACATAACAAAGTTCACAAACTTGTAAAAATACTAAAATTTAAAATACAGAATTAAAAAATTAAGCTAAAAATAATAATAATTCTAACCATAAATACAATAAATAAACTAATAACACTAGAGTAAAAATCTGGGGTATTAAGTGCTGGAATGCTAAAGTGTTAGAGCTTATTGCACATTGAAGAGCTTGATGATACCTGGCAAGAAAGACCTTCTATAGCGTTCAGTCTTACATCTTGGTGGGATCAGCCTGCCACTGAAGGCGCTCTCCTGAAACACCTCCAGGGCATGAAGTGGGTGCAAGTCATTAGTCACTTTTGCGTTCATCTTTCTTAGCATTCTCACTTCAGCCACCTGCTCAACCCAGTCCTGAGGGGCACCAGTGGTGGTGCTCGCCTTTTTAATCAGTTTATTGACTCTGTTTCTGTCTGATGTGCAAGCACCGACCTCCCAGAACACCACACCAAAAAACAAAGCACTGGCCTCCAGAGTGTTATAGAAGATGCACAGCAGTGGTTTACATATATTAAAAGAACGTAACCATCTTAAAAAATATAGTCAGCTTTGCCCCTTCTTGTAGACTGCCTCTGTGTGGCTGGACCGGTCCAACTTGTTATCCAGCTGTACCCCAAGGTATTTGTAGCTGGGGACCTGCTCCACCTCAGTTCCTAGTATGAAGACAAGATCAGGTTTGGGCCTCTTCCTCCTAAAATCAAAGACCATTTCTTTGGTCTTTGAAGTGTTTAGCCTCAGGTGGTTGCACTTGCTCCAGTCCACAAAATCCCTTATTATACCCCTGAATTCCCCCTCACAACCTCCATTAATGTAGCCCACAACAGCAGAGTCATCAGAAAATTTCTGAAGAAAAGAAGTGTTCAAGCTGCATTGAAAGTCAGATGTCTCATCTCGTTATTTCTAGCCACTTTATCCTGTTCTACAGGGTCACAGGCAAGCTGGAGCCTGTCCCAGCTGACTACAGGCGAGAGGCAGGGTACACCCTGGACAAGTTGCCAGGTCATCACAGGGCTGACACATAGACACAGACAACCATTCACACTCACATTCACACCTATGGTCAATTTAGAGTCACCAATTAAGCTAACCTGCATGTCTTTGGACTGTGAGGGAAACCGGAGCACCCGGAGGAAACCCATGCGGACAACATGAAAACTCCGCACAGAAAGGCCCTCGCCGGCCACGGGGCTCAAACCCGGACCTTCTTGCTGTGAGGTGACAGCGCTAACCACTACACCACCGTGCCACCCTAAAGTCAGATGTGTACAGGGCAAACAAAAAAGGTGACAAGACAGTTCCCTGAGGGGCCCCTGTGCTGCACAGGGAACTGTCTTGTCACCTTTTTTGTAGTTGTAGATGCAAAACTACCATGCTATCGAATGACTGTGACAATTTGCACACAAGCATGGCCACAGGGTTTGCTTCATTAAAAACAGAAGATTTACGGATAAAGACACACTGAACACCAAAAAGGCTACCAAAACTTCACTGGATATTCTTCACGCATATTTACAAGAGAAAAACATACCAACAGACATTGAAAACCTGGAAAAAAGACATGCTGGAGTTGTAAAACTTCTGCACTAGTGAGTGACTGACAGTTTGTACATAAACGTGGCCGCAAGGTTTGCTTCATTAAAAGCGGAAGATTTAGAGAGAATTTTGAAAGTGAAAGATGCGCCCAACTCTCAAAACACTACCAAAACTTCACTGGATATTCTTCATGTATATTTATAAGAGAAAAACAGACCAATGGACATTGAAAAACTGGAAAAGAGAGCAATAGAGGAAATATTTTCAAAGTTCTACTTGGAGGTGAGGAAAAGTGATGGAGACTTTTACAAGAGGACTTCACTCGTGGGCAGCATGGTGGTGTAGTGGTTAGCGCTGTCACCTCACAGCAAGAACGTCCAGGTTTGAGCCCCATGGCCGATGAGGGCCTTTCTGTGCAGAGTTTGCATGTTCTTCCCATGTCTGCGTGGGTTTCCTCCAGGTGCTCCGGTTTTCCCCACAGTCCAAAGACATGCAGGTTAGGTTAACTGGTGACTCTAAATTGACCGTAGGTGTGAGTGTGAATGGTTGTCTGTGTCTATGTGTCAGCCCTGTGATGACCTGGCAACTTGTCCAGGGTGAACCCCGCTTTTCACCCGTAGTCAGCTGGGATAGGCTCCAGCTTGCCTGCGACCCTGTAGAACAGGATAAAGCGGCTAGAGATAATGAGATGAGATTTCACTCAGCAAAGCCCTTTTGTTTTGAACAACTGCAATGTAACAATTAACTACGACCAAAAGTAACTGTGAACTTGAACTGTCGACCTGGATATAGCTTGTATATAAGTTGGGTTATTGTTCAGGCGTTTTGGACTTGTACCATTTTTATTATTAGGACTTTGACTTTGTACAGTACATTGGATCGACAGAACATTGAATTACATTCGATCAGAATCAGCATTCAATACTGGTAAGTTACCCCCCTGTTCTTAAATTTTTGTAAAATCTATATTTGTTCCGTCTAATGTGTATGAATTAATAATAATAATAATAATAATATCACACACATCACACACATCACATTATCTCTAGCCGCTTTATCCTTCTACAGGGTCGCAGGCAAGCTGGAGCCTATCCCAGCTGACTACGGGCGAAAGGCGGGGTACACCCTGGACAAGTCGCCAGGTCATCACAGGGCTGACACACAGACACAGACAACCATTCACACCTACGGTCAATTTAGAGTCACCAGTTAACCTAACCTGCATGTCTTTGGACTGTGGGGGAAACCGGAGCACCCGGAGGAAATCCACGCGGACACAGGGAGAACATGCAAACTCCACACAGAAAGGCCCTTGCCGGCCCCGGGGCTCGAACCCAGGATCTTCTTGCTGTGAGGCGACAGCGCTAACCACTACACCACCGTGCCGCCCATAATAATAATAATAATAATAATAATAATAATATTTTTTGTGGTATATCAGATATATTCCATTCAGCTACTTGTCTTCGACTTGTTCAATATCATGCTAGTGGAATGGAATATATCTGATAGACTACTCAAAGCCAGCCAATATTATTTAAATGTTCTTATTGTATATGCAATTTACATATGCACTTTTTCATATGACGCATAGCTATTAAAGGGGGCATATTATGAAAAACTCACTTTTTCCCTGCTTGTGCACATGCATCATTTGGGTATCTGGAGTACCTACCAAACTACAAACACTGAAATCAGTTTCTTTTGTTCTGCCCATTTCAGAAAACACGAGCTTCAACAAGCTGTTCAGATTCAGCTCCATTTTCTATGTCAGAAGGGGAGCTCATTAGAATGATCCCACCCCCTCATCTGAGTATCTCCTCTCAAGGCTTGAGAGCTGTCTTTGTGAATGAATATTCACGAGGAAAGTGTTACTTATTGGGGTGGGGTGAACAGGGGCTCATTATCATTTAAAGTAGCAGTCACTCAAATCAGCCATTCTGAAAAGAGCAGTTTAGACAGGGTGAGAAAGGAGCTGTGGTGTTTTAACCTTGTGGTATTTTGACCAAAGCATGTAACAGACATTTCATTAAGACCTCAGGGAACTGGGTCAACTTGTGGAAAAGGACTATAATATGTCATGTTTAGTCATATCGTACACCTATGTAAGTTTCAGGGCACAGAGAATATACGGGTATGGTATTTAAAAAAATCTAAACTAGAAATAAAGAAATTCATTTATAAAGAAATAAAAAAAAATTGAAAATCAAGTGTACATTGGCATTAAAGCAAAAAAGGAGACATGTCAAATATGAAGAAACTCTGAAATTCATGTAAATATTCTCGAGAATCTACTTTTCATAAGTTGGTGTCGATAATGTAATTCATAAAGAAAACAAAACCTTTGTGTAAAACTGAAAAAAAGAATGCCAAATAGAAGCATTTTCATGAATGCTCTCAGACTTTCGACTCCACTATAACTATATATTTCTCATATTACACAAACACATGCAACTTTGACATACTTTGTCTTTACTATTTGCACAAGTTTCTTTATTGATTGATTGATTCATTCATTCATTCATTCATTCATTCATATGAAATATCTATCAAATTTCTAAACCTGATGGTTTCATGTTCTTTTCAAGTAAACATTAAATATGAAACTGATCACCATGTCCCAAAACACTGGGGGGGGGGGGGGGGAGACAGAGTTAAATGTGCCAGCAGTTTCAGGATGGTCTGTAAATTCTCTTTACTTCACTTTCCTCATCTCATCACTTAACTTCATAACTGAATCTGAATGAGAGATATGCACAGGACTGTTTTATTTTTACCCTGCTCATGCAGTTATTCTTATCTTAAATAATTAATTTGCGCTAGAAGCATTTGCACAAATTGTTACTCTCACTCAGGATCTTTCAACTTTCTTTTTCTTAATAATAATAATAATAATAATAATAATAATAATAATAATAATAATGTCCTAATGGCTTTTAGAATGCTATTTCTCCCTCAGTTTTCAACCAATCACCACCAAATTTCACATGAAGAATACCTCTGGGCTGAATTAAGTTCCGATGACTTTTGGTGCTGATCCGGATCACCGAACCAGAATGATCCATGAAGAGCGGCCTTTTTTTCCTCACTAAGCATCATTCTCTATCTCTTACCATTCCAGATCTATAGGGTACAGTGTCCAGATGTCCCGGCTTGTAAGAGCTAGTGCAAATCACTGTGACTTTAGTTAGTCTCTATCTAGTTTAGTTATTCTTTTCCACAAATTATACACAAACTAGTACTCGAGTTTAAGCCAGCCTTAACAACCCTGACCAGGCAGTTATGAAGGATCACCAGAGCAGTTATCAATTACTAGTATTAGTTGACTGAGATAATGTGTTACTAATTTTTTAATCAATATCTTGTAAGTTATTAGCTTGTTTTTACAAAGCAAGTTCATGGCACTTTACGAAATTTGTAGAAGGTATACATTAAAAAATAATTAAGTGTAATGAATGGGATGCAAGTTAAAACAAGGTAATTACTTGCAAGATATGCAATCCATCCATCCACTTATCAAGATCATGCATGTTCAGCTATGTTGTGCCTTAATATTCAAATAGGCATTCACTTGCCTTTTTTTTTTCCCCACAACACCCATGCTACTTCTCACTTATGTGGCTGTGGTTGTGTCAGATGGAATAGACTGCAGGAAGCATCATGTACCATTACTAAACTGTTCACAGTGGTATTAATCCATCTGAGATTTCCTGCCTGACCTCATCCTGACTCTGCCCAGGAAGTGTGAATTGGTCTGGTCCCAAGCCAAATGGTCACATTAAGATAGATAGATAGATAGATAGATAGATAGATAGATAGATAGATAGATAGATAGATAGATAGATAGATAACATGGCATTTTTTCAGTACTATAGTTCTGTACATTGGTTCAGTTTGCTCAGGTTTATGTTAGGAGCTCAGATATAATAATAATAATAATAATAATAATAATAATAATAATAATAATAGGGTGGCACAGTGGTGTAGTGGTTAGCACTGTCACTTCACAGCAAGAAGGTTCTGGGTTCGAGCCCAGCAGCCGACAGGGGCCTTTCTGTGTGGAGTTTGCATGTTCTCCCCGTGTCTGCGTGGGTTTCCTCTGGGTGCTCCAGTTTCCCTCACAGTCCAAAGATATGCAGGTTAGGCTAATTAGTGGCTCTAAATTGACCATAGGTGTGAGTGTGAATGGATGTTTGTCTCTATGTGTCAGCCCTGTGATGACCTGGTTACTTGTCTAGGGTGTACCCTGCCTCTCACCCATAGTCAGCTGGGATAGGCTCCAGCTTGCCCAGGACCCTGCACAGGATAAGTGGTTATGGATAATGGCTGGCTGGATGGGAAAAAATAAAAAAATAAAATAAAATAAAATAAATGAAAGCATGCTGCAACCCAACGTACACTGCATTCTGGAGTCACTTCCTGCACTCGGGTCAGGTTGAGTCAAAACTTCCTCTCACTGCTTTCATATACCCGCTGAAATTAGTTCACTGAAATTGAGTCCTGTTGTGTTTCTTCATGAAGTTAAATGCAGAGGTGGAAAAACTGGATTGACAAAGTAAAAGTCCTGCTTAGGTTTTCCTTCTGCCTGTGCTCTCAACACAGGTGATTTCACCAATTAGCTCATCAACCTGGCTAAGGGGATGTGATAATTAGGATCAGCTGGTTCATTGAATTGGCTGGAGCAAAAATGTGGCAGGGTTTTTACTTTCTGCACCCGGGTTTTTCCACCTCTGGTTAAATGAGAACACAGCAGTCAGGCACAGATCAATTCATCCAGTCCAAGACTTTTAGAGTCTCAATACAGTTTGAAGTGAAGGGTTGGGGGTTGGTTCCAACTGAAATTCAGTGCAGTTTAATTGCCACCTTTGAGGTCCCATCCCTGCCATTAGTTCCACTTGGACTAGGTCTTCTCTGACATCACCCTTTTCCATTAGCCAGACACAGGACATTTCAGAGCCAAGGGCTGCCTTCACATGGTGTATCACACTTTGACATGACAGGACTAGAGCACCACTAGGTCATTGTCCTCACATGATGGCTTCTTCTGTCTATTTCTGGAGCTGCCCTTTCCCCATGAAGCCCTCTCATGCATCATGACAACTACTGCTACATCAAATCATATTTTGTTCATTGAAATGTTACAACCAAGGTCAGCTGTGCTATATTAAGACATCACAATGAATTGTGTCCTATTCTTTGCTGCCCTGACACCTTTGGGCTTGATTTTGTGCTTGTGAAATATCACATGCTATAACTGAAAGTGCTTTTCTCTGAGAGACTCTTGTATTTGGTAACTACTAGAGGCATGGAATATCAAATGCTTGGAATAGGTGTAGAATATTATGGATTATAAAAAAAATCATTGTACTGTATATTTGTAAGAGATTGCCTTGCAGTGAAAGAAATACAGAAAAATAATTCCCTTCACCATAATTCACCCATATTTTTAGTTACAACTACATACAACTACAGCTTTGTTCTTTTCTCATTGAAAAAAAATGAAGTGAATAAAGAAAACACAATGACAACAACCTAGCTATATCCATTGGATGGCAAATATTCAACAGAAATCTGCATCATCTGAATTTCTTGAAGATGGGATCAGGACATTTTGTCCAATGGCCATTTCGTCCAAAAGTTGAGACATTTTGTCCAAAGCCTTTTTCATATGCACTATCAATTATTTTATGTGTGTGACAAGATTGAGATATAAACAAACCATAATTCATTTAAGGGAGTGCATTAAGCAGGTTTATGACTGTCTCCCCATAATAAATGGAAATAAACAATTTTTGTAAAGCAAACGAGTGCCGTAGTACAAGTGCTTCAACACAAAAGAGCGGTGCAAGGGGTATAAACAAGTAGACCCTTACCATTACACACTGATCTCCGAGCTTTGAGTCCAGTGAAGCTGTTTAATTCATCATATAGCCAGTCTTAATTAGGCCAACACAGCCTTAATCAGTAAAATGGTTCAATAAATATTTTATTTAAGGGATTGCATTAAGCAGGTTTATGACTGCATCTCCCACAATATTACCCATTCAGACATAATGTGTACAATTATACACACTAAGTTCCACAGCATGAAGTACGATAGGATTTTTCCTTGTGTCTGAAGAGGTTATATACCTAATAGCCTATATGTACCTCCCACTGTCAGAGAGCGGTAGGAGACGGATGTAAGTGCAGAAGTAATGTTTATTCGCAATTGTGAAAACGCTCAGGCAAACACTCCGAAACGGCAGACAATCTCGTAAACATGCAACTAGCAAAAGGTCGGGCGAGACACAAACAGGCTAAATCAGGCAAAGACAAAACCAGAAACGAAGAACAGGAAACAGGATCAGAAACCCAGGGCATCTACATGGGAGAATAAGGCTCGGTAATGCGCACCGATGTGGTGAAATACTTTGCGCGGAATGCGCGTTTTCTCAGTCTTTATATAGGCACACTGATGCCTCTTGTTCATGTGCAGGTAAGCCTCATTAACAGCGTGCTGTTAATGAGGCTCACCTGCACATGAACAAGAGGCATTGGCGTGCCTATATAAAGACTGAGAAAACACACATTTTCTCATATCTGGATATCATATCTTATGTCTTGCACTTGCCAAGGATATGTGGCAAGTGCAATTATAGATTTTCTATGTAATTTGGTGAAATAAAAATGATCTTTCCTCACAAGCGGTCTCAGCCGAACGCACCCAAAGTTGTGACCCCATTGTGCAGCAATAACTGCAACTAAATGTTTCCAGTAACTGTTGATCAGTCCTGCCCACCAGCTTGGAGGAATTTTAGCCCATTCCACCATACAAAACAGCTTCAACTCTGGGATGTTGGTGGGTTTCCTCACATGAACTGCTCACTTCAGGTCCTTCCACACATTTAGATTGGATTAAGGTCAGGACTTTGACTTGGCCATTCCAAAACATTAACTTTATTCTTCTTTAACCATTCTTTGGTAGAACGACTTGTGTGCTTAGGGTCATTGTCTTGCTGCATGGCCCACCTTCTCTTGAGATTCAGTTCATGGACAGATGTCCTGACATTTTCCTTTAGAATTTGCTGGTATAATTCAGAATTCATTGCTCCATCAATGATGACAAACTGTCCTGGCCCAGATGCAGCAAAACAGGCCCAAACCATGATACTACCACCACCATGTTTCACAGATGGGATAAGGTTATTATGCTGGAATGCAGTGTTTTCCTTTCTCCAAACATAATGCTTCTCATCCAAACTGTTTAGAGATGGTTTTGTAACCTTTTCCAGCCTGATGAGCATCAACAACACTTTTTCTGAGGTTCTCAGAAATCCCCTTTGTTCATGCCATGATACACTTCCACGAACATGTGTTGTGAAGATCAGACTTCGTTAGATCCCTGCTCTTTAAATAAAACAGGGTGCCCACTCACACCTGATTGTCATCCCATTGATTGAAAACACCTGACTCTAATTTCACCTTCAAATTAACTGCCAATCCTAGAGGTTCACATACTTTTGCCACTCACAGATATGTAATATTGGATAATTTTCCTCAATAAATAAATGACCAAGTATTATAGTTTTTTGTCCCATTTTTTTAACTGGGTTCTCTTTATTTACTTTTAGGACTTGTGTGAAAATCTGATGATGTTTTAGGTCATATTTATGCAGAAATACAGAAAATTCTAAAGGGTTCACAAACTTTCAAGCACCACTGTAACTATTGGATGACATGGCATTGTATGAAATGGTCATTGGATGAAATGATCTGTGTCCTTGAAGATCATTTCTCACTCTTTTTTTTACTTTATTGTCCAATTATATTGTTGTCTTACGGATCAAATGTAAATTATGTTAGGACTTGGACTATCTTGGCCTCTAGAGGCCGCTATTATTTTCTGTTGTTGTCATGTTTGTTTTGACTGCTAGAGGCCGCTATTGTTTCTGTGTGTTGTGTTTTGTTTTTCCATGTGCCTTGTGCCCCGCCTATTCCTCATTATTGCCACCTGTGTTCTATTTTAGTTTGTGTATAAATACTTCCTCAGTTTGGTCCCTAGTCATGGAGTCTTTGTGCTGTTATCACCTGGGCCCTGTACTACGAACGGAGGTTAACCTACCCAGAAGTAACCCAGGGTTCCCCCTCTAAACTGGGGTTGACAAAACCTGGTTATCTTGTTTGGGGTTAAACGGTACTACAACGCCAGTTATGAAGTTGATTTGTTGAACCTGGTTTAACCTAATCAGGGTTAATGCGCGTTCACGTTAAAGGGGAGGTTATCAGCGCAAATCACCACTGTTCACAATGGCACGGTCGCCGTACTTCACGGAGGAAGAATGCGCTGTCATAATGCAAAGCTATGAGGAGTTCAAAACAACATTAAGAGCAAAATCTAACACAGCGGCTGCCAATAAGGAGCGGCAAGCATGTTGGCAACGAATTGCCGATCGGGTAAATGCGCAAGTACATTCTCCCTTCTACATGTTCCAGAACAGAAGTATAGGATGAGAGAAAGCTTCATGATCAATCACAAGTCACAGAAAATGGTCCTTCGACGTGGCCCCAGTAATATATAGCTTGTTTAATGTCCGAAAAATCCTGAATAAAATTTGGTATGATAAATTCATGGAGTAGCCTACTTAAGCTGATATGTGCACAGAGTCACATGAATTAGGATGACTGACTGTTCAGTCCCTTTGACTAAATTGGTGTATGTCCTGTGAACATTTCAGAGGCAACGGCAGTGCCAAACGCACCTGGCAACAGGTGAAAATGAAATATAAAAACATAATTCATAATGGTGTGTGTGTGTGTGTGTGTGTGTGTGTGTGTGCAAGCAAGCATTCATTTGCCTTTAATTTATTCAAGTTTTATCTGTTTGCCTAATAGTTCAAATTGTTTTGTATATAGTTTATAATGTTGTTGTGTGATATTAATGATAATATTGTGGGAAAACTACTTTGCACGGACGTTCATTTAATTTATTCTATCGTCATTTTGTTTGTTCTATTTTTGTGTATTTTATTTATTTATCTGTTTGTCTAGTTGTATCTATTTTTCTAATAATAATATTTTTTGCATTAATAGTTTGTTTTTCCTATTAAAATAATCATGTTCTTGTTATAACTTTATCTATTTATCTGACTGTTTAGTTGTATCTATTTTTGTTACAATTTCAATATTTTTAATATAGAAAGTTTGTTTTTTTCTATTAAAATGTTCTTGTGTGATAACTAGTTCTTGTGTTATATTTATTGTAGTTGTATCTATTTTGTATCTCAGACTTAAATATTTTTGTAAAACAAGTGTTTTTTATAAAATATTCTTGCGTTCTTGGTAACTATGTTCTTGAGTGGGTTCTTTTTTTTTTTTTTACAGAAAAGCCGTTCTGCATGGACATTCATTGAAGCCCTCATTGTTTTTTAATGGTTATTTATGAGCATTTAGGGGTTACAATAATGTAAGTCTAGGTTGCTTTATATAAAAGGTATGTCCAGAAATATTGATGTCACTGTCTAAGCAGAGGGATCTGGCTTCTTTAGACGCTGTCTTCTTAAAACTGAATAAATATTTAAAAAGAGCCAAATGAGCCAGTCTTTTGAACAAAGATGCGGATCCCATCAAAGAGCCATAAATCCCATCTCTAATCTGCGCTCCGATATCGCACGGCTCATCCAGGTACGCTGGCATTGTCTCTAGAGGAAATGTCGGTGGAGAGGTGGTGTTTAAAAAGGGTGTGGTTAATCGGAAACCTCGGGTTAACCAAGAACATAACCTGAGATGAGCAGGTTTGAGATGCAGCGTAAGTTGCCATGGCAGCATACCTCGGTTTGAACATAGCCAACTTTCGTAGTATGGGTTAATCGGGAAGTTACGCTGCACGTGATCAAGTTACTCTCGAAGTTACCCTGGTAAGCCAGAAAACCTGCTTCGTAGTACAGGGCCCTGACACCTCTGTTCTGTGTTCCTCACCTATGTCTTTGTGGTTTTTGTAATTTGCTTTCTTTTGGACCTTTTTGGACTTTGTATTTACTATTTTTGGATCTTCTGAGCATTTGAATTTTTGCCTCTTCTTTTCTGGTTTTTGGCTCTTTGTTTTGATTTTGAACTTTTGTTTTTTTCCCCGGTTATCTTCTGAGCATTTGGATTATACTTTTGTTTTTGCATTGGATTGTAAATATTGTAAATAAACTGTTTTTTTTACTCTACTTTCGCCTCACTCCTCTGCACTTGAGTCATTCCCCTGGTGGCCTAGTGGGGGTTTGCTAGATCATTACACCAGCGACCCGGGTTCAATTCCCAGCAAAACCCTAACAGAAAGACTCTGTCATGACCGACTCAGTAGAGGCGTCTTCAACGGTCTACCCGGCTAACCTTCAGGGAATTATGGCTGCTTTGGAGCTACCATGGACACTCAAGCCAATGTGAGGCCCTTGCTTGCCACGAGATGCTGCTTCAGCAAATTGGGAAAACCCTGGCACAGCTGACTCCTCTGCCTGCATCTCCTGATCCCGCTCCAGTGCCTCCTGCCACGCTGCCTCCTTCACCTTGTGAACCCAGCCTTCCTGCACCACAGAGGTATGACGGCAAGCAGGGTGAGTGCCGGGAGTTCCTTACCCAGTGCCAACTCACCTTTGAGCTCCAGCCTACCACCTACACTACAGATCACCGCAAGATTGCCTTTGTGATAACCTTGTTAGCTGGTAAGGCTTGGGCAACGGCCATCTGGCAGAGACAGGGACCCGAGTGCTCTGATTTCAAGCTGTTTACGGAGGAGATGCTTTGTGTCTTTGATCAGGCGGACATCAGTAAAGACGCAGCCAGAAAGCTCATGTCCATCCGGCAAGGAGGAAGCGTTGCAGACTACGCCATCTCATTCTGGACGCTCGCAGCAGTCAGCGGATGGAATGAGACTGCTCTGGCTTCAGCCTTCCACCATAGTTTGTCTGACCCCATCAAAGATGGCCTGGCCTCTATCGGATGCCCAAATGACTTCGAAACTCTGATTTCACATGCCATTCGTCTTGACAACAGGATTAGAGAACGCTGCCAAGTCCTGAGCCTCCCCGGCTTTACTGCCTCAACATGGAGCCCGTCTGCCTCCTCCAGTGACTGTCCAGAGCCCATGCAATTGGGCTGTACTCGCCTCTCCACATCTGAGAGGGAGCACAGAAGGAGGGACAAGTGCTGCATCTACTATGGCAAGCCTGGCCACTTCTGAGCATCATGACCTGAGCTCTTGGGAAAAGGACCGCCCCAGGCCTCTTGTCAGGCCTTGTTAGACTCCGGGGCGGCTGGAAACTTTATAGATGTCCACTTCGCCCGCAGAATCAATGTCCCTACTGCTCCTCTTGAAGTCCCACTGTCTGTGTCTGCCCTGGATGGCCAAGCTTTAGGTGATGGGAGAGTCACCCAAGTTACTTCTCCAGTCTTTCTCCAGTCCCAAGGTCACCAAGAAGAAATATCCCTGCACCTGATTCATTCACCAGAGTTCCCGGTGATTCTAAGCCTTCCTTGGCTTACCCGCCACAACCCTCGTATAGACTGGGTAACAAGCCAGATTGTGGAATGGGGTCCTGCATGCTATGCCTCTTGTCTGCTCTCTAGCTCTCCTGTGTCTCCTGACGAGCCTCCTGATCTCACCGAGTTATCTCAAGTTCCCACAGAGTACTGGGATCTGAAAGAAGTTTTTAGCAAGAGCAGGGCCGCCGTTCTTCCTCCGCACTGTGCCTACAACTGTGCCATCGACTTGCTCCCTGGGGCTACCCCTCCTCGTGGCAGACTGTTTTCCCTCTCTCAGCCAGAATGCAAGGCCATGGAGGAGTACATCAAGGACGCTTTGGCCTCTGGGTTCATTTGTCCCTCCACCTCACCTGCTGGTGCCGGCTTCTTCTTTGTCAGCAAGAAGGATGGGGGGCTCCGGCCGTGTATTGATTACAGGGGCCTGAACAAGATCACTGTACTCAACTGCTATCCCCTTCCGCTGATGTCCACAGCGTTTGATCTGCTCCAAGGCGCCACTGTCTTCACCAAGTTGGACTTACGCAATGCATACCACCTCATCCGCATCCGACAGGGAGATGAGTGGAAGACTGCCTTTAACACCCCGTCTGGGCACTACGAGTACCAAGTTATGCTCTTCGGACTCACCAATGCGCCAGCAGTGTTTCAGGCCTTTATCAATGACGTCTTGAGGGATATGATCAATCAGTACATTTTTGTCTACCTCGACAACATCCTAATATTTTCCAAGACCGTGCAGGAGCACCACCACCATGTCTGCCAGGTTCTCAAGAGGCTGCTACAGAACAATCTGTTTGCCAAAGCCCAGAAATGTGAGTTCCATGTTCCCGAGGTCTCCTTCCTGGGTTTTATTGTACGGACGGGACAACTCCAAATGGACCCAGCCAAGACCCTGGCCATCCGGGACTGGCCTACTCCCAAGTCCATCAAAGAAGTTCAGCGGTTCTTAGGATTGGCTAACTTCTACCGCAAGTTCATCAGGAACTTCAGTTCCATAGCAGCACCCATATCGGATCTCACCAAAAAGACTGGTGGATCTTATGTCTGGTCTCCTCAGGTGGAAAAGGCATTTAGGGACCTCAAGCACCGCTTCTGCATGGCACCCATCCTGGTCCTCCCAGACACATTGCAACCATTCGTCATCGAGGTGGACGCCTTGGACAGTGGCATCGGTGCGGTCCTCTCTCAGCGTTTGGAGGGAAAGCTGCACCCCTGCGCTTACTTCTCCCACCGCCTGAGTCCTGCGGAGTCCCAGTATGATGTGGGGGATCGGGAACTGCTCGCAGTCAAACTGGCCCTTGAGGAGTGGAGGCACTGGTTGGAGGGAGCACAACATCCATTCCTGGTTTGGACGGACCACAAGAACCTGGAGTACCTCCAGCAAGCCAAGAGACTGAATCCACGACAGGCTAGGTGGGCCTTGTTCTTTAGCCGATTTAATTTCACCCTATCGTACCGCCCTGGCTCTAAGAACACCAAACCAGACGTGCTCTCCAGGCTATTCTTGCCCAACAACAGGGAGAGTGAAGTTGGGTCTATTATCCCTGTGTCTCGGATAGTGGCCCCTGTCCGCTGGGGTGTTGAGGAGGCCATCCGACAAGCTCAACGCCAGGACCCCGGTCCTGGGACGGGGCCACCAGGCCTCCTGTATGTCCCCCATCAAGCCCGGGCCAAGGTTCTTCAGTGGGGTCATTCATCCCCTCTCACCGCCCACCCGGGAGCCCGGAGGACCCTGGACTTCTTGAAAAGATGCTTCTGGTGGCCAAGCATGGAGAAGGAAGTGAGGTCATTTGTCCTGTCCTGTGAGGTGTGCACCAGAACCAAGAACCCATGACAGCATCCCCAGGCCTCCTGCATCCTCTGCCTATTCCCCGGCGTCCCTGGTCCCATGTGGCGGTCGACTTCATCACGGGTCTTCCCGACTCACAAGGTAACACTGTCATTTTTGTCATTGTCGACAGATTCTCCAAAGCCTGCTGCTTCATACCACTGTGCAAACTTCCTTCTGCTCTTGAAACAGCCAAAATTATTTTTACCCATGTCTTCCGAGTCTTTGGTCTCCCGCAGGACATCATCTCAGACCGGGGGCCCCAGTTCTCCTCCTGAGTGTGGCGGGGGTTCTGCAAACTCATTGGGGCCACTGCCAGCCTCTCTTCTGGGTTCCACCCCCAGTCCAACGGCCAGACCGAGAGGCTCAACCAGGACCTGGAAACCACCCTGTGAGGCCTGGCGATGGATAACCCGACATCTTGGAGCACCTGGCTGCCATGGGCAGAGTACGCCCACAACACCCTGCAGTCATCTGCCACCAGGTTGTTGCTGTTCCAGTGCCAGTTCGGGTTCCAGCCACCTCTGTTTCCAGAACAGGAGGAGGATGCTGGGGTGCCCTCGGTCAACCAGTACATGAGACGGTGTCGCAAGACCTGGAACAAGGTCAGGAGGACCCTCATCCAGACTTCCAGGGCCAACCAGACTCAGGCCAACCGCCATAGAAGGCCTGCCCACATTTTCCGCCCTGGGCAGCGGGTTTGGTTGTCCGCCAAGGACCTCCTGCTGTGGGTGGAGAACCGCAAGCTTGCTCCTCGCTACATTGGCCCCTTCATGGTTGTGCGCAGGGTGAACCCTGTCGCCTACCGGCTCCAGTTGCCCCGGACTCTAAGGATCAACCCCACATTCCATGTTTCCCTGTTGCGGCCCGTACTGTCATCCACGTATGCCCCTGCCCCTAGGAACCCCCCACCCCCCCGCATCTTCCAGGGTCAGACTGTGTTCACCGTGCGCCGTCTGCTTGACTCCCGCCGGGTCCGTGGTGGGCTTCAATATCTTGTGGACTGGGAGGGCTATGGCCCTGAGGAACGCTGTTGGGTCCCTGCCTGGGACATTTTAGATAAAGAACTTTGCCAGGACTTCCATTTGGCCCATCCTGAGCATCCTGGGAATGTCAGGAGATGCTCCTTGAGGGGGGAGGGTCCTGTTAGGACTTGGACTATCTCGGCCTCTAGAGGCCACTATTATTTTCTGTTGTTGTCATGTTTGTTTTGACTGCTAGAGACCGCTATTGTTTCTGTGTGGTGCCTTGTGCCCCACCTAGTCCTCATTATTGCCACCTGTGTTCTATTTTAGTTTGTGTATAAATACTTCCTCAGTTTGGTCCCTAGTCACGGAGTCTTTTTGCTGTTATGTTATCACCTGACACCTCTGTTCCGTGTTCCTTGCCTATGTCTTTGTGGTTTTTGTACTTTGCTTTCTTTTGGACCTTTTTGGACTTTGTATTTACTATTTTTGGATCTTCTGAGCGTTTGAATTTTTGCCTCTTCTTTTCTGATTTTTGGCTCTTTGTTTTGATTTTGAACTTTTGGTTTTTTCCCCGGTTATCTTCTGAGCATTTGGATTATACTTTTGTTTTTGCCTTGGATTGTCTCATCTCATCTCATTATCTCTAGCCGCTTTATCCTTCTACAGGGTCGCAGGCAAGCTGGAGCCTATCCCAGCTGACTACGGGCAAAAGGCGGGGTACACCCTGGACAAGTCGCCAGGTCATCACAGGGCTGACACATAGACACAGACAACCATTCACACTCACATTCACACCTACGGTCAATTTAGAGTCACCAGTTAACCTAACCTGCATGTCTTTGGACTGTGGGGGAAACCGGAGCACCCAGAGGAAACCCACGCGGACACGGGGAGAACATGCAAACTCCACACAGAAAGGCCCTCGCCGGCCCCGGGGCTTGAACCCAGGACCTTCTTGCTGTGAGGCGACAGCGCCAACCACTACACCACCATGCCGCCCGCCTTGGATTGTAAATAAACTGTTTTTTTTTTTACTCTACTTTCGCCTCACTCCTCTGCACTTGAGTCATTCCCCTGGTGGCCTAGTGGGGGTTTGCTGGATCATTATGCCAGTGACCTGGGTTTGATTCCCAGCAAAACCCTAACAACTTAATAAAAATAATGGTTTCAAGTAAGTTGTTGGAATGCCCCCAAGCTTGTCATACAATGCTGTTTGACATTATACATTTTGTGTATTTGCTATCTCTATGCTGAAAAACCTCAACCTCTTCCTCATTTAAGAGCAAAATGCATGCATTTCCAGTTTTTTACCATCATTTTCACACTTGTTAGCTCATCTGGCCAACAGGCGATGAGCTTATGCCATCATGTGTTGTCTGTTGTCCATCTGTCATCGTCCACATTTCACAAACTTCACTTCTTTCTCAATTCTTCACTGATTTTTATTCTTTTCAGCAGGAAGGTAGGTCTACCTGGTTCCACTGGCAGCAAAACAGCCCCAGAGCATGATGATCCTACCACCACCACCAGCTGGTACAATGTCCATGGTGGTCATTGTGGCCAAACAACTCAGTCTTTGTCTCATCTGACCATACAGCTATCCTCTAGAAGGCTTTTTCTTTGTTCGTGTGGTCAGCTTCAAACTTTAGTGAAACTTGAAGGTGTAAATTTTGGAGCAGGGGGTTATTTCTTGGATAGCAGCCTCTTAGTCCATGGTGATCTGAACTGTAGACAGTGTTCCATCAGCTTCCAGTTCATGGCAGGGCTGTGCCATGGTGGCTCCCAGGTTGTTCCTGACTAGCCTAACCAATTTCCTTTCAGCCAAGGGTGACAGTTTGGGTTTTCTTGAAGCAAAGTGACTTGGCAAAGTGACTACACCTCACAATAACTTGGATGCAATTGTTTGAACTGATCTTGGAATTTGCAGTTGTTTAGAAATGGCTCCAAGAGACATTCCAGAGTTGTGTACATTTGTAATCCTCTTTCTCAGATCTGCACTGAGCTCCTTGGACTTTCCCATTTTACTGTGT
Source organism: Neoarius graeffei (assembly GCF_027579695.1). Lineage (NCBI taxonomy): Eukaryota > Metazoa > Chordata > Actinopteri > Siluriformes > Ariidae > Neoarius > Neoarius graeffei. The sequence continues at coordinate 94,381,981 of NC_083572.1, forward strand.
GTTGGTCAATCCAATGAGTGCTGTAAACAAACCCTTTTTATGAAGGCACAGAGAAGATACCAGCTGTAGTCAGTCATGATCACTTCCAGGAAGTTAAGAGACCTCGGTCTTGGCAAGATAAGAGACATTTTGGAAGTTTCAGCACCTCTGAATTAATAATCTGCGAGTATGTAAATTTTTAGTCTGGCTAATGCAACTTCAAAGCTCTGCGAGCATTTGGTCTGGCAAAGATATTAAGCCCAACCGTTTCCCAAAGTGCGTGGTTGACCCGCCTCCCTGAAATGCCTTAGTTTGCTACTGGTTGAAGCCAGAAAAGGCTGTGACGAAGCTTAAACCAATCACATCACTCTTTCCTCTGACGTATGTGAAGCGACGGGGCTAACTGGTAGATTAAACTCTTACCGAAGCCAGTCGGGAGCAAGGCGAAAACGTCCTTCCTTTCAATAAATACCTCCAGGGCTGCTCTTTGCTCCGTTTTCAATGAGAACTTGCTCCATGTTCGTAATGTTTCTAGTGAATGAAGCACTTCCGGCATAGATTCTGTAAACAATCTATGGCTTCCGGTCGCAGTTCTACTACGTCAGTGCCTTGAACACGCCTCTACCCAGGGCCGTTGGAGATGCTCAAAGTTAATTGGCTCCCGATTTTTCGGGAGCTTGGAAGAGCTGTAGATAGCTTGCCTTGCCAGACTAAGCTCGCAACAGGCCCTCGTGTTGCGTCACACTTAGGATGGGCGGGCCCAGGCTAGTAAATTTTTTTCCCCTTTATGTATACTTTTGACCCTGTATATATAATTTTGACCCTGTGTTGATTTCAGAAAATCAAAAGAAAATTAAACTTGTGCACCAAATTCTAGTGTTTTTTTAATTAAAGATATATGCTGTACAATCATTCTGCCACAGTAAAAGAACAGTTCAAATAAATTACTGAAAGCCCAAATATTGCCATGACAGTCATATCCAAGATGGCATTCATGTCACTGTATGTAAACTTCTGACCAAACTGTACACATCCATCCATTATCCATAACCGCTTATCCTGTGCAGGATTGCAGGCAAGTTGGAGCCTATCCCAGCTGACTATGGCCGAGAGGCAGGGTACACCCTGGAGAAGTTGCCAAATCATCTCAGGGCTGACACATAGAGACAAACAACCATTCACATTCACACCTATGGTCAATTTAGAGCCACCAATTAGCCTAACCTGCATGTCTTTGGACTGTGGGGGAAACCGGAGCACCCGGAGGAAATCCACACAGACACAGGGAGAACATGCAATCTCCACACAGAAAGGCCCTGCCAGCCACTGGGCTCAAACCCAGAACCTTCTTGCTGTGAGGCGACAGTGCTACCCACTACACCCCGGTGCTGCCCACATATCCAGTACTGTAATTTGACACAGTGTCTTTGGTTCACTAATGTAGGACACAGTGGTTATCTCCCACAGGGGGAAGGGGAAGAATATTTGCACCTCAACAGGAGGATGCAATAGTTGATGAACTGCATGAAAGACTTTCAGCAGAGAGGCAGAATTTACCAGGATTTGTGGTTGTATGGGACAACGTGGCCTTTCATCACTCCCACCAAGTCACAGAGTGGTTTACTGCTCATCCTGCCATTATTCCTGCCACCATACTCTCCTTTTCTCAACCCCACTGAAGATTTTTTTTCTGCATAGAGATGGAAGGTTTATGACCACTGTCCACATGACCAGATGTCCCTTTTAGGTGCAACAGGTGCTGGTTGTATGGACATAACAATGGAGGATATCCAGGGCTGCATAAGGCAGTCTAAGAGATTTTCTTTCCTTAGTGTATGGCAGGAGAAAGCATTTGGTGTGGTGTTGATGAAAATTTATGGCCAAATGCTGAGGACATGATGGATTAGGCCAGACCAACAGGATACCTTTGAGACACTGATGGACAATATATGTGCAAATTACTGTACACAGTGAAAGTTTGCTCTTTGGCATTTTTGGTATTGAACATAATTATTTTTTAGCAATTGATTGTAAAGTATTTTTTCTTTTACAGTATATTGCACTTATAGCTGAATTTCAGATTTACTATGTTTGGTGTTACAATACTTACTGTAAGAGGTGTCATACTTTTTTGGTTTTATTTTGCAGTGCAACATGATGTAAAAATATAGGATACAGCAACACATAATAGAGTGTTTAAAAAAATTGATATAATTTCACAATCCAATAACTTTGCCAATTCTGGTTCAACTGACCTCAAATTTTAACAGCATGTGTGGAAACAGAACAAAATTTTATGTTGAATGTCTTTTGCTTTTATCTTTTTAGGTATAGAAATGCCATTCACTGGAAAAGAAAAGGTGTTTTGTGTGTTAGGGTGTCGTGTCTCAGGCGGCGAACATATTGAAAATTTGTGAAATCATTCATGGAATCCGCATACCTTTTGAATTTCTCATTCAGATTTTGAGGAATAAATCTTATATTGCTCAACATTAAGCCTGTTCAGTTTCATTTGCCTAGACTATGTAGTTTCTGTGATATTTACATCTCAAATAATATCCAATTTTTTTTAAACACCCTGTATATAGGCTGTAGCAAGACCCTGATGTGGGTGGAGCACAGAAGCATGGCAGGCAGTTGTTTGCATCTTAATTACTTCTTTTATTCTTGCTTTTCAGGACACAGCTCACACTCTTTCTCTCTCTCTCTCTCTCTCTCTCTCACTCTCTCACTCACACACACACACACACACAGGCTACTAGCAAGCCCTTGGCGCCGACCTCCCCTTCTCAATCTCCTTTTATAGGGTGTGGTCACTGAAGGAGACACACTAACACACGCTAATTGACAACAGGTGTAGTGACACAACCACTCACCTTCCCTGACTCCACCCTCCATTCACAGACTGACGCTCGACCACGACCCCGCTGCCACATACCCTCACCGCCCGACTCGGGCCGGGGAGCCGTCTGGCCTGAAGCTGACCCCCCCTTGACCCCCACCACCACCACTGTCTGAGCCCCCGGCCTATGGACCACCTCGAATTTAAATGGCTGGAGGGCAAGATACCAATGGGTGACCCACGTGTTGGTATCCTTCATGCAGTGGAGCCACTGGATGGGTGCGTGGTCTGAACAGAGAGTGAAAGGGCATCCCAGCAGGTAGTACTGGAGGGCAAGGACTGCCCACTTAATGGCTAGGCACTCTTTCTCTATCGTGCTGTACCTGCCTTCCCTTATTGACAGCTTCTGGCTAATATACAGCACGGGACGCTCCTCCCCCTCCACCTTCTGGGACAGAACGGCCCCCAGCCCTCTGTCCGATGTGTCTGTCTGTAAAATAAAGGGGAGAGAAAAGTCAGGGGAGTGTAACAGTGGCCCCCCACACAGTGCAGCCTTTACCCTAGAGAAAGCCAGTTGGCATTGCTCCGTCCACTGGACCAGATCTGGTGCTCCCTTTTTAGTGAGATCTGTCAGCGGGCTGGTGATGTCCAAATAATTAGGTATGAACCTACGATAAGAGTCAGCCAGCCCCAGGAACTGTCTCACCCCCTTTTTGGTCTTGGGCCTCAGGCAGGCCGCAATCACTGCCTTCTTATTAATTTGGGGACGCACCTGCCCGTGGCCTAAGTGGAAACCCAGATACCGTACTTCCAGCTGCCCAATCACACACTTCTTTGGGTTAGCTGTGGGACCCACTCGCCTCAGCGACTTTAGGACGGCCCTAAGGTGTTCGAGCTGCCGTGGCCAGTCATTGCTGTAGATAATAATATCATCAAGATACGTGGCTGAGTAGGTGGTGTGGGGGCGGAGGACCCTGTCCATAAGCTGCTGGAATGTAGCGGGCACCCCAAACAGCCCAAAAGGAAGTGTGACGAATTGGTGTAAGCCAAATGGTGTGGAAAAGGCCATTTTCTCTCAGGACAGAGGAGTCAAGGGGATCTGCCAATATCCCTTCGTTAAATCCAGTGTTGAATAAAAATGAGCAGTGCCTAATTGATCGAGCAACTCATCAATGCGAGGCATTGGGTATGCGTCAAATTTAGACACCGTGTTGACTTTCCTATTGTCCACACAGAACTGGACTGACCCTTCGGTCTTGGGGACCAGAACTCCTCGATTATGCCCATTTCGAGGACTCCTCGATTATGCCCATTTTGAGCATGGCTTTGAGTTCATCCCGGACCACCTTTTTTTTGTGTTCAGGCAGGCGGTAAGGGCGGCTGCGCACTACCACCCCCGGGGGTGTCTCAATGTGGTGTTCTATGAGGTGGGTGTGGCCAGGCAGGGGCAAAAACACATCGGAAAAGTCTTTCTGCAACTGACCTACCTCTCTGAATTGGGTTGGGGAGAGGTGGTCTCCACAGGGGACCAGAGTGGTGGGCAATGTCAATTTTCTTTTTTGAACCTCTAGCCCCATCTCCGCCTTCTCTGGAATTACCGACACCAATGCCATGGGGACCTCCTCATTCCAACATTTTAATAGATTGAGGTGGTAAATTTGCAATGCCCCACCCCTGTCCGTTTGCCTCACCTCATAGTCGACATCCCCGACTCGCCATGTGACCTCGAAGGGCCCTTGCCACTTGGCGACCAATTTGGAGCTCGACATGGGCAGTAATATGAGTACTTTGTCTCCCGGTGTAAACTCCCTAAGGTGCGTGCCCCTGTCGTACAGTCGGACTTGACATTCTTGCGCCTGCTGCAAATTCTCCTGGGTTAAGTGCATGAGTGTGTGGAGTTTGGCGTGCAGGTCGAGGATGTATTGAATTTCATTCTTACTAGGTGAAGGTCCCTCCTCCCAATTTTCACGTAGCATGTCCAAATGCCATGAGGCTTACGCCCATATAACAATTAAAACGGTGAAAAACCTGTGGAGGCTTGCGGGACCTCTCATACTGCAAATAACAGGGGCTCGAGCCACTTATCCCAATTACGTGCATCTTTACTTATAAACTTCTGAATTATATTTTTAAGAGTTCAATTAAACCGTTCCACTAAGCCATCCATTTGTGGGTGATAGATGCTGGTGCAGATAGGCTTAATCCCCAGTAACCCATAGAGCTTGCGCAGTGTGCATGACATGAATGTAGTGCCTTGGTCTGTCAGGATTTTTTTCGGAATCCTGACCCAGGAGATAAAGCGGAAGAGCACTTCTGCAATACTGTGTGCTGAGGTATTGCGAAGAGGCACTGCTTCTGGATATCGCGTTGCATAGTCCACCAGAACTAAAATAAAGCGATATCCCCGTGCTGACCGATCTAATGGCCTGACGAGATTCATCCCAATTCTTTCAAAAGGGGTCTCGATTAAAGGGAGAGGGCGCAAAGGTGCTTTTGGAGTGGCCGCGGGATTTACTAATTGGCATTCGCGGCACGCTGCACACCACCGATGGACATCCTCATGAATCCCTGGTCAATAGAATAGAATAGAATAGAATCCCTGGCCATTATTCAGGCTCCTGTTTTATCCTGCCCTAAGTGTCTGGCCATGGAATTAAAGTGAGCTGCCTGGAATATGAGTTCCTGGCAGCTCTTTGAATTAATAACTGTGTTATCTTTTTGCCAGTTTGAGTGTCCTGCATCACTCGGTATAACCTATCCTTAATAATAGCAAAGTAGGGGAAGGCCGGCGTCGCATTTGGCTGGAGAATTTGACCATCGATTACTCTCACTTGGTCAAATGCATGCCACAGAGTCCCGTCTCGTGACTGCTCTAATGGGAAGTCCCCAAGGGAATCCCCGAGAGAGGGAGGAGGGGCAGGGTACTCCTCACTCCGTGTATCGCCCTGACACGGTGCTGACGTAGATGGCTCTGTGACAGCTTCTCCTGCCAATGCTACCCCGGGGCTTTCCCCAGATGGATTACTGCAGGACCCACTCCTCACTATGTGTGCCATTAACTCCTTAAAACCTGGCCAATCAGTCCCCAAAATCAGCGAGTGGGTGAGATGAGGGTTAACAGCCACCTTTACACTATGCTTTTCCCCTCGAAATAGAATGTGGATGGACACCAAAGGGTAGTCATGAACATCCCCATGCACACACAACACCTTCACTACTCATGATCTCTCCAAGGTCTGGTTACAGCTGGAATCCACCAAAGCCTGATACGTATCCTCTTGGACACTTACCGGTATACGATACACTCTGGCCCAATCAAGGGCAGTTTCTGGCATGTCGGGGACCCGGACCACCACGCCCACCTCCATCGCGGAGCACTGATGTTGGAGATGTCCTGGCTCCCCGCAGCGCCAGCACACCGGCCCAGGCTCTCCCTCTGCACTGGTGTTATGGACATCACTCACCTGGGGGGGAGGAGACACAGACAAGGAAGAGGAAAACGGGAGGACACCATGGGTGCACAGGCCTGCTGGGGGGGAGCCAGCCACCTCCTCTGCAGTGGGGGAATGGGGTGAGGATGGGAAACAGAGGGAGAGGGAGAGAGAGAAGAGAGAGGAGAAGAGGAGACATGCCTTCCTGCCATCGGAACTGCCACCATGTGGTCCTCTGCCAGCTCGATAGCTTGATCCAGTGACTCCAGGCAATGACACTGGACCCACTCTGCCATTCCTTCCAGAAGTCACGCAACGAATTGCTCCAGTGTCACCAGGTTGATCACTCCCTCAGCATCACGGTCGTCTGCCCTCAGCCACCGCCGGCAGGGGTCCTGGAGTTGTTGCCCGAATGCGCATGGTCGGCTGACCTCCTCCAAACGCAGCGAGCGGAAGTGCTGCTGTTGTTTCTCTGGGGAGCAGCCAACACACTGGAGGATGGCTCATCGGAGGTTCACATACACGAGCCAGCTGTCGGCGGGGAGCTGCAGTGCGGCCAGTTGCGCCTCACCCATCAGCAGGGGGAGGAGGTGCGCCGCGTGCTGGTTGACCGGCCAACCCCATGCCTCCACTGCTTGCTCAAAGAGTGCTAGGAAGGCTTCTGGATCATCGTGCGGACCCATCTTCATTAGGGTGAGGTGGGGAGTGTCCGCTCTGGTGGTGGTCATGGGCCCCGCCGACGTGAGCAGGTGCCGGAATGCCTGACGGTCTTCCTGTTGGGCCAGCACCAAGGCTTCGAACCATTGTTCTTGCTCCTTCCGGAGGGTGACCAGCACTGGGTGCTGGTTCTGCTGGGCTGTGGCGAGGGCATGGATCGAGTCCTTGAACGGCAAGGACTCCATGGGGCTGTTCCCTTCTGCACTAGATCCCAGGTTTCAGCACCACTGTAGTGAGACCCTGATGTGGGTGGAGCACAGAAGCATAGCAGGCAGTTGTTTGCATCTTAATTACTTCCTTAATTCTTGCTTTTTAGCACACAACTCACACTCTCTCACACATACACACACAGGCTACTAGCAAGTCCTCGGCGCCGACCTCCCCTTCTCACTCTCCTTTTATAGGGTGTGGTCACTGGAGGAGACACACAAACACACATTAATTGACAACAGGTGTAGTGACACGACCACTCACCTTCCCTGACTCCGCCCTCCATTCACAGACTGACGCTCGGCCACGCTCCCACTGCCACATACACATTTTGCAGTGGTTCAAGTTGTTTGTGTTATTTTGTTCATTGTACTTTGAGGGACAAAGTAGTCTTATAGGAGTGAGCATATGCTATAGTTATGGCAGCACGAGTCACTTTTGGGTTAAGTATGAAGTGTTTTGGTGGCTTTAGTGCATTTTGCACCAAATGTTAAAGGATGTTTGTAATGGTGTGTGTTTGTAAAGCACACTGTGTGAAGAGTTTTGAAAATGTGGACATGGTATTGAGACAAGTATGAAAATGATTGTTTAAAAAAAACCCGGAAAACATATTTGAATGCTTAAACACACGCATTCTTAAAATCATTATTGAAAATGAATGAACATTGAAGTTGATTCAAATTCACTGAATTAATTCAAATTCACAAGATCATTTCCAAGGTCTTAAGCATGTTAGAACCAAGTAAAGGTGGTAAAAATGCCTTGAATAAAAAACTTGGTAAAGTGTAAGTGCAAATACTCTGGTAAAGCTTGAAATACAGCTTTAAATTATTCAAGTTAAAGTAGAGAAGGATCAACTCTTAATAAATTTGCTTTTAGAATGAAAGTAAAAGTAAAATCATGATTCACAAAAGAAAAAATAAACCCCAACATCTGTCTCAGATCATACATGGGGGGAAACATTAGCCAAGGTGCACTAACAGCAGATTTATTCATAATCTCTCAAATCCTACATTACCGTTATAATAAAGCTAAGGATTCAAGCTGGTGTAACAGGGTTAAAAGTTTCGTCAAAAAAGAAGATATGGTCATCACTATCCCCCACCACAAGCAGCTTATGAAGACCTCTTAACATTTACAGCCTTAAAAGCCCATTGCTTTAATATTGACTTATGATGTTGTAAGTGCTAAGACACCTTCATAAAATGCTACCCAGCTTTTTTCAGTAGTATGAGCATGCAAAGTTTCATTGATGTAGCTTATGTAGTTGCTGAGAAAACTTGTCCAGATTGAGTCCACTTGTACAAAGTCTAATAATGAAAATCAAGGGCCATAACTCTGAAAATAATAATTTCTCATAAATTATTTTCAAACTCAACTTAGATCATGAATGGTAATATGAGCACGCAAAGTTTCATTGATGTAGCTCATGTAGTTTCTGAGAAAACTTGTCTAGATTGAAATGGACGGACGGACAGACTCCATTCCTATATCCCCTTGTGCACTTCATGGCAGGGTATTATAATGAGTTTTGCCGTAATCAAACAGCCTTAGCCAAGGTGTTTTGGAGCCACCTTTGGAGCTGTGGTGTACTGCAGGTGGTCTGGGTTTTGTCCTGTTGGTTTTGCCGTACTTAAGTAGAAGCTATGCACTTGAACATGAATCCTGCTGGTTTTACACCAAGAAATAGTGATGTCATTCAGATATACAGTACTGTGCAAAAGTTTTAGGCACATGGAAAGAAATGCTGTAGACCAAAAATGGCTTAAAATGATGAAATGAAATGTTTTGACATAAAAATAAAAAAACTATAAATAGTAAGCAGTAAGCCATAATAAATGAAACAAAGTCAATATTTGGTGTGAGATGACCCTTTGCTTTAAAAAAAAAAAGTAGTCTCAGGTACAATGAGTGCAGTTTTATAAGGAAATGAGCTGTAGGTTTTACTGAGCGTCTTGCAGAACCAGCCACAGTTCTGAACACTTTGACTGTAACACTTGCTTCTTCATTTTGCAACCAAACCCAGTAGCCTTCATTATGTTTTCTTTTTTAGTCTGAAAACTGGTCTCCTATGTTATATGCTGCTCAGATACAAGCATTTTTTTTCTATAACATTTAATTTTGTGCTGGAAAATGAACGTTTGGAACTCTAAAGTGTTTTTGTACTGACTCGATAATGTAGAAGTCATAAAATAGAAATCTGTAATAAAGTTTGTATGAAAAAAGGGTGCCTAAGACTTTTGCACAGTACTGTATGTCTATCTTTCTCCAGGAATAATTTGTAAAAGTCCAACCTTGTGTCTTTGACCGTCTGACCATCGTTAAACTTGCTGAATGTTAATAGCTAGCAGTCACAATACTGCTAAAAAAATGCATGAATAAATACAATGTGCATGTAGCAACAATAACAATGATGGAAATTTTATAGATTTGTTAGGAATTTCGATCAACAAAGACCATTGAAGCTGCCTGAAACACAACTGAAATACAATCAGGTTTTTGTTATTTGGTCTTTAATTATAAATCTGGTTATAAGTGTGAGGTTGGATTGCATCATCAACCCTCAATCATTCTCTGCTCAACCTGCCTATCAAAAACAGGCAAAAATAGGCCTCGACCTTATCCAAGGGTTAAAAACCAGACTCAGCTACAGTATAGGATTCGAACTCGACCAAAATATCAGTGTGGTGGCACCAGTAACAAAGGCCGGGGGTTCAAGGGTTCTGCATGCTCGGACTTGCATTCTAACAAATTTCCTGGCACTTGCAGGCCTCCCTGAAAGTCACTCTTTTTTTGGTAATATTAATGGCATTTTTTTTCTCCAAAAGTTGCTTTGATTGTTTTTGATTGAAGACTTATTATACTGTAATTAATATTCTACTATATTAGTGACATATTTATGGAATTAGAATAAAACAACCAGTTGATGTTCACCAAGTGTCAGCTTTATTTTCAGCTTCAGCCATTCAGTTACAATACATGACTGTCAGATTGCAGGCACTTACGGATGCAATTGCAGGAGAGCGGGTGTGATGCAAACTGCAGACAAAGCCAAAATGTGAGTCAGAAAGTGTAGTCAGGAGACAGGCGTGGGTCGATCGATCGGCAAACAGCGCAGCATAGGGCAGATGAGAAGACGAAGTCGAAGTCAAATAAAATCAGGAACAGAAGTCGTTAACAGGAAGTCAGAAGATAAACAGAAGGCTTGGTAGAGTCAGGTATGGGACACAAAACAATACTTTGCAAGAAGTGCTGGTGACTGCTGAGCTTATATGGGGTTGGTGATTGCAGGGTAATAGGCTGCAGGTGAAGCAATTAGAATTCCGGTGATGGGGAGGGGTGTGCTGTTGTTCTTGGGAAGTATAGTCCAGAGTGGCCATGTTTGGAGGCTGCTCCAAACTCAGGTTTCCAGTGCTGTTATTGACAATGATGATCCAGATCTACATAACTCATATTATATCTTCCCTTACTGACTGTTACTCAGACACTGCCAGGTACCGGCACGTATTACGTCTATGTCGCGTAAGCACCTCTTAACACAGATGACACTTTACCGCAAACACAGCATAAGGAAGGCGGTAAAGCAGACTAGCATAATCAGGGACAATCCACACGAAACTACTCAGGCAGCGATGCACTGGGCACTTACGTGAACTGGGAGTGGAGTATGTCCAAATGTAGAACATTCACATGGTGGTGTGCCATCGCCGCCGTGTGAGGATAACAAGAGAAAATTAAACAAAAGACCAAATTTTCCACATTGACAAGTCTTTTTATCAGTGTAGCGGCAACTTTTACAGGCATGTTGGCAATATTGTGGGTGTTGCAATAAGGAAACATTGCTTAATGGCCCGATATGCTGAAAAGGCCTAATTACCGTAGAACCTGCAGTAAAGTAAATCAGATCAAATTGTGTCAAATCCCAAAATAAAACCTGTTTTGATAATAACTCTTGTGTTCCATCAGTGGTTGCACAACATTCCTGATTACTAAAGGGTGGAGCAGGTATTATGTGTGCACTAGGAAATAAAAAGTCCCCCCCCCCCCCCACCAGGCTAAAAAGAGCCGCGGGTGGCATGAGTGGGTGCATCAAAGTCATACCTGATCTCTGCCACTGACATTTACCATTCCCACTAATCCCTGGGCTTGTCATGCAAATGTGCATTTGATGTTCAATACCCAAAAGAAAACTAAAAAATGAGTTCAATTAACATGACTTGTTAATTGGCGATACATTACAAATATGCAGCTATCATTAGTAACAATTCTCGCCAGAATATGGTACAGAATATCATAAAGCTAAGATCATATGTACTATATACTGTCCTGTATTTCTCAATATTACTGAATTTCAAGAAAATATAATGAATGGCAGGTTTTATTCATAAAGTCTGGTCTTTCTATCATGGCAACAGCAGGTACACGAGATATCAGATCAGTGCAGATAAAAGCAGGTTATTATTTCATATTCATACTTTGCAGACAAAATAAAACTGAGACTAATGAGCAGATAACGTGCTGCAGAAGAAGCCAGTCAAGGTGATGAATATGGAGTCCTTACCTTAATCCGTGTGCTGTTGTGCAAGGTTTAGTGTCTTTTGAATTTCAGATGGGTTTATTCTGGCTGGGTTGTGTAGCTGCGGATGCACGGGTGCTTTGGCGTGCTGTGTGCTGAAGCCCACATGTAGCAGCTAGCACTTGATGTGAAAACGTGAGGAAGTGAAAGCAGCAAGAGGAGGGAGAGATGAGAGAGGAGTGGGCAAAATAACACAGTGAGAAGCTTAGCATGTATGTAAAGCTCTTCAGAAATCCAAATGCTGTTGGATTTACCATATGCAAAATTGTATGGGGAAAAAAATAAATAAATTGTGCTCAACGTATATTAATAAATAAAAGACAAAATTGTGCCTGGGTTACAAATGATGTACAGATATATGTCAGTTCATACATCCTTGTGAACATGAAGGAAAATCTGTATAGTCTTGTACAAATAACATCTACAGTAATGAGTGGATACAATATTCAACCAGCAAAAACTTTTTTTTCTTTTTCACACAGCATTCTCTATTTCCTTCATATGACCTCATATGATAGCTTTTACATGGATAAGAGTGGCATGTTTGAGCATGAACCCTGCTCTGAGCATCACAGCCGAAGAGGCAGACTGTTTGTTGTGTGAATTACGGGGTAGAGGTTGTGCACGTGTGCACGTGGACAGACGAATAAGACTGTGCATTGAGGCACGTGTATACAGTATGCAATATCCACTGTAATCCATACTAATGCCGCTTCAAACAGCAATGGCTATACCACAATGCACCAATCAAATCCGATTGGTTGTTGATTAATTTTCTAGAACACCAGTTCAGACATTAGACAGGTTTATATGAATGCATTCAATTTAATATGTTTAACAGTTATTCCACGAAATTGAGTCGTACATGAGCTGATAATGGCTAGAAGCCGTGTACGACGAGATTGAGTAGACAAACTTTTATTCGATCCACAGTCACTGGATTTTGAGAAACAGAGCATTTTTATTTTTTGCAAATTTGATAAATAAAAACTTGATACAAAATGTCTGACAATTATTTCTACTTAGAATGTAAACAAACCAGCAAAATGACAGAAGTAATTTGTGAAAAATGCTATAATAATAATAATAATAATTCTTGAGAAATAAAAAAAAGGTATGTTCTTACCATAAAATACTTTCATTTCATATTTTATTGCTTTTTTTGTATTTTTTGTGGTTTTGTTTTCGAGTAGAGTTTTTATTTCATCCTCGGTTGGTTCAGCAACACGCTCCACCATTTTGTTTTTCTCTACTCACAGTATACGAGCTGATATCCTAGTAGTAGAGTAGCCAATCAGAGCACACGATTGCTCATGTCCAGTGAACGTGGACAGAATAGTAGTCAATATGTTGAAGTTTTATTTTTTGCAAGGAGTCTCCAGTGTCAGAAATTTGCATAAGTCAGAGGTACAGCTGTAACTAAGTTTACAGAATTTGTTCATAGTAGGTGCTATAAGAAGATTAATGGAGAACTGAAATCATTTTTAAGCTTGCTTTATTTCTTAATTAATGTGTTATTCAATTATGTTTTCTGTTTTAGTAACCTTATATCATGACTCGTATTGGCAACTAATTGCAATTAAATATTATACTTATCAGCCTATTCAGTTTTTAGCCATGTTGAATTTAGTTCGTTTGGTCCACGGCAGGCATTGCTTATCCATGCGATCTTCACGAGACTTGTGCGAGACTTCGAAACGTGAAGCATCAGCCAGGTGTCAGTGCCGACATTTTGAAAACTTTTTTCCAAACATTTTCCAAAACTTTTTTCCAAATAAAACAAGTTTAAATTACGATTACTGCCTACTTTTTTTCAAACTTTCCTGATTGCTATCAAAACAAACAAAACTTCCGGCTTGATTACATCAGCATTCGAAAGAGGGCATGTGCGTCTTTTGACAACGTTGGCAGATGTTGGTCACTTTGATTTGCACTGTACGTTTTACTTCCATCCTATGATGTCTCACACAGGTCTCAATGAACCTCATTTACGGCCATTGCTTTGACATATGGACTGATATATTACAGATCATATTTCAAACACTCATAACTTGCTATAGCAGTGACAAAATAGCTATCAAAAATGCATTCCTATATTTAATAAAATGAAATAAATAGAATTTTGATAATAAAAAAAAATGCTTTCAGTTCTCCTTTAAGCGATTGACAAGAATGTACTTGTTTTGCATGTATTCCACAACATTGGGTCTTATTTATCAAGCTGGATTTGACAGATCAATTTGTAAATATGATCACAAATTTGTGTGTGTGTAAATTTATGCATAAAAAGACAAATTAACATAACCCTCAACTTTCCAATTACACTCACCGGCCACTTTAATAGGAACTTGTTCTTGATTCTAAGATTCCTGTTCTTGGCTGCAGGACTGAAACCCAGTGTGCTTTTCTGCTGTTGCATGCTGAGATGCTTTTCTGCTCACCACAGTTGTAAAGAGTTGCTATGAGTTACTATATCCTTCCTGGCAGCTCAAACCAATCTAGCCATTTTCCTCTGACCTCTCTTATCAACAAGGCGTTTGTTTCCGCCCACAGAACTGTCGCTCACTCATTGTTTTTTGTTTTTCGCACCATTCTGTGTAAACTCTAGAGACTGCTGTGTATGAAAACCCCAGTTTCTGAAATACTCAAACCAGCAGTCCATCTGGCTCAAACCAACACCCATGCCACAGTGAAAGAAAGTCACACTTTGAGATCACAATTTTTCCCGTTCTGATTTTTGAAGAAGTGAACATTAATTAACTGAAGCTCTTGATGTGTATCTGCATTATTTGATGCATTGTGCTGTTGTCAAGGGATCAGCTGATTAGATACCTGCATAAAACAGCAGGTGGACATATGGGTGTATCTAATAAAGTGGCCAGTGAGTGTGTATAGTTCACACACGTTACTTCAGTTTTATATCTGGAACATATTGTCACTTACCGAATGCTTTGGCGTCTCTATCAAAAACACATCCTCATACTAGTTCACTAGATTAGGGACTAAGAATATCATTAAGAAATGTCGTGAAAATCAGTCATTTTATAGTTTTGACATTCATTAAAAAATTAAAGATAAATAAAACTAATCATTCACTTATGACATAAGAAATGGTGCCATATAAGCAGAGGACTAGCTGTTCTGTCTGCACATAGCTGTAAGCTGTAAACAAATGTCTCGGATGGTGGAAGATTAAGGTCAAACTTATGAGGGAAATCATGCTTAAAGCCTGCTTTTTTTTTCTTTTCAGAGGATGAGAGCTCGCTTATACATTGGTCCAGTTTGCCACAACATCATCTTTTAATGCTATGCACATCCATTTCCAACACATTCCCCGAGATATTTTTCGCTGTATTACACAGGAGATATTTTTTCTCCTCCGTATTTATGTCACACCATTTTCTTTTCAGCTCACTAAATTCACACCTAATTCACCTTTTCTGTCATTTGTCTCTAGAGTTTGGTCTTTTTAGGTTCTGTTACACTCATCAATTTATTTGCATATAAGTGAGTCAAAATATTTTGCATTTCTGCCATTATGCTTTTCTTTCACCATTAGTAATATTTAATTTGCGCTAGCAGCGCTGGTGGAAATCGTTACTCTCACTCAAGATCTTTCTACATTATTATCTTATCTTATCTCATCTCATCTCATTATCTCTAGCTGCTTTATCCTGTTCTACAGGGTTGCAGGCAAGCTGGAGCCTATCCCAGCTGACTACGGGCGAAAGGCAGGGTACACCCTGGACAAGTCGCCAGGTCATCACAGGGCTGACACATAGACACAGACAACCATTCACACTCACATTCACACCTACGGTCAATTTAGAGTCAGCAGTTAACCTAACCTGCATGTCTTTGGACTGTGGGGGAAACCGGAGCACCCGGAGGAAACTCACGCGGACACAGGGAGAACATGCAAACTCCACACAGAAAGGACCTTGTCGGCCATGGGGCTCGAGCCCGGACCTTCTTGCTGTGAGGCGACAGCGCTAACCACTACACCACCGTGCCGCCCTATTATTATTATTATTATAATTAATAATCATCTCCAAAAAATTTTTTAAGATGCTATTTCTCCCTCAGCTTTCAACCAATCATCACCAAATTTCAGATGAAGAATACTACTGGGCTGAATTAAGTTGCTATGACTTTTGGTGCTGATCTGGATCACTGATCCAGAATGATTGATGAAAAACAAGATTTTTTCCCCCCTAAGCATCATTCTCTATCTCTTACCATTATGGATCTGAAGTACTTGTGCTAGGACCACATACAGCTAGAAGTAAGTTTTCTGATTACACAGTAACTCTGGATGGCCTTTCTGTTTCTTCACGTGCAGCAGTAAAAGACCTCGGAGTGATTATTGACCCCAGTCTTTCATTCGAAACTCACATTGATAACATCACCCGGATAGCTTTCTTTCATCTCAGAAATATTGCAAAGATAAGAAATTTAATGTCATTGCATGATGCAGAAAAACTAGTCCATGCTTTCGTTACCTCCAGGTTGGATTATTGTAATGCCTTACTGTCTGGATGTTCCAATAAGTGCATAAACAAGCTCCAGTTAGTTCAAAATGCCGCAGCAAGAGTCCTTACTAGAACTAGAAAATATGACCACATCACGCCTGTCTTATCCACACTGCATTGGCTCCCAATCAAATTTCGTATTGATTATAAAATACTACTATTGACCTTTAAAGCACTAAATGGTCTCGCACCACAGTACCTGAGTGAACTTCTGCTCCTCTATGACCCGCCACGCCTACTTAGATCAAAAGGTGCAGGCTATCTGCTGGTACCTCGTATAGTGAAGGCTACATCAGGGGGCAGAGCCTTTTCTTACAAAGCCCCACTGTTATGGAACAGCCTTCCAAGTAATGTTCGGGAATCAGACACAGTCTCAGCATTTAAGTCTAGGCTGAAAACATATCTGTTTAGTCAAGCCTTTTGTTAATGGTGTTTATGAGGTAAAGGAGTAGATCTGGAGGGTCCTCAGACATAGAGTGTTTTGGTAAACTGGGATGTATGGATGCTGTCAGTCCCCACTCGCTTGCTCACTCGAGTTTGTTGACGGTGCAGTGGCTGGCTGCTTTATGTCCCGGGGCTCCCTCATGCCTGTGTTACCTTCTGGCTCTCTCCTTTTAGTTATGCTGTCATAGTTAGTTGCCGGAGTCCCTGCTTGTACTCGGTGCAATATGTATACTGTTCCTACTTATTCAGGTGACATTGGGCATACCTAACCACCTGCGTTTTCTTTCTCTCCCCCCCCCAAATCTGTCCCTCTGAGTTACATGGAGTCAACAGGAAATCTTTTGGTGGAGACGGTGGGGACCTCGACTGGCTATCGTAGCCTGCAGGGAATCGGCCGTCAGACATTCTGTCGCATGTCCCAGACCCGGTGAAATGTAACTGAATTGTCTTGGCCAGGCCTAAGGGTCCCATCTGCATCTCATCATTGCTGAGGAGTGTGCTCCCATCACCCAATCAAGCATCCAGCCAGAGCAGGTCATGATATATTTTTTATCATATTAACATGCCATTGTGCGTCATGCCTGATGTAAAGACTCTCGTCTCTGCGAGCCTACCACACAGATTTAATACTTGTCATTTTTAGGGCATACCTAACAACGTGTTTTCTTTCTCTCTCTCTCTCTCCCCCCCCCCCCCCCCCCATCTGTCCCTCTGGGTTGCATGTTGATCCTGGGATTGGGATGCTGGCCTCTTCTGCCCCTCGGGCCTGCTTGGTCCGTCCTGGTGCCCTGTGTCTGGTCGGGGTTTTATCGCCCCGCTCCTGTGGAGGACGGCCCCATGAGGACAGTTGAGGGTTATACCTGTTAAAACTGTTAATATTATAGTCAGGCTGTCTGTTGTTGCCCAAATGAGGATGGGTTCCCTTTTGAGTCTGGTTCCTCTCGAGGTTTCTTCCTCATGTCGTCTGAGGGAGTTTTTCCTTGCCACCGTCGCCACAGGCTTGCTCATTGGGGATAGATTAGGGATAAAATTAGCTCATGTTTTAAGTCGTTCAAATTCTGTAAAGCTGCTTTGCGACAATGTTTATTGTTAAAAGCGCTGTACAAATAAACTTGATTTGATTTGATTTGATCTATAGGGTACGGTGACCAGACATCCTGGTTTGTAAGAGCTAGCACAGATCACTGAAACTTTAGTCACAGTATCTATCTAGTTCTTCTTATTATTATTATTAATCTCCTAACATTTTTTAGGATGCTATTTCTGCCTCAGTTTTCAACCAATCATCACCAAATTTCACATGAAGAATTCTTCTGGGCTGAATTAAGTTCCGATGACTTTTGGTGCTGATCTGGATCACTGATCCAGAATGATCCATGGAAAACAAGCTTGTTTCCTCACTAAGCATCATTCTCTATCTCTTATCGTTATGGATCTATAGGTTACGGTGTCCAGACATCCCGGTTTGTAAGAGCTAGCACAGATCACTGTAACTTTAGTCACAGTATCTATCTTCTTCTTCTTCTTATTATTATTATTATTATTATTATTATCATCCTAATATTTTAAGGATGGTATTTCTCCCTCAGTTTTCAACCAATCATGACCAAATTTCACATGAAGAATATCTCTGGGCTGATTTAAGTTGCTATGACTTTTCGTGCTGATCCAGAATGATCCATGAAAAAGGGTCTTTTTTTCAATCACTTCTAACTCTGTCAATTTTCATGATGTTTTTCAATCTTTTTTTTTTTTATTTTGTTCAGCAAAATGACTTTCACCTTGACAAAGGTCAGTTTGCGCAAATTATTATGACTTTAGTCACAGTCCCTATCTAGTTTTGTGTTTCCACCACTCTGTTCACTCGACCTTTTATGGAGTTTTGTAGGTGTCACCAAATGCAAATGAGCTGTCGGAATCACACTTTATGCTTTACATATAATTTACATGCATGCAAGCATGAAGAAAATCAGCAGTTCTGAAACTTTTTTTTGTAAATCTGACAGAACATTGTTGTCAGGGCAGCCATGGTTCTAGAAGCAGCCTTAAGCCCAAAGGGTTGCCGGTTCAATTCCTGGGACCAGCAGGAAAAAAAAAATGCCCTTGAGTAAGGCACCTAACCCCAACTGTTCCCTGGGTGCTGCAGCGTAGCTACCCAGTGCTCTGGGTATGTGTATGTGCTCATTGCTCACTTGTGTGTGCATGCTTCACACACAATGGGTTAAATGCACAGGAGGAATTTTGCTGTGCTTGAGTGTACATGTGACAAAATAAAGGCTTCTTCGAATAAAAAAAATGCTGTCATATAAGATGATTAAATAACTTTGGGATGTCTTGTTATTTGAAAATCATCAGCTTCATGGTGGTGAATTCACATCACAAGAACAACAACAAAAAAGTTTATGAAAGTTTAGACTTGCGAGAAGCATTGCTTTGCAAACACTTGAGTGTTCAGCTCTTAAGCAAATGCACAGATATTACGAACAGTAACGATTCCTCAATTCTTCAAATAAGTTCTCAGCTAATCAGTCTTAATGCAGGCCATTAGAGTGGTAATCTCCTAGCAACAGTACAGCTTCTCCTGCTTGCTTCTGAAATGTGTACATCATGTAAGCCATAGTGTGGGAGGGATGATATTTTAGACACGGATTGTTTTTTCTTGCTGTATGTTGCAGAACGAGAAACACTGCTCATGTCAAACTCTCTGTAACATAGCCACCATTTCATATGTCTATGCCATTAAAAAAAATGTCTTAGATCTTAGACTATTAAAAATAATTATGTGTATTATATTTACCACAATTTACCCATTTTCTTTTAATTCCTTTTGAATTCTTCCCATAACCTGGATAGAGCTGCTATATAAACACCCTGTCACCCATGTGACTGAAAATCTTGCAAGAATAATAATAAAAAATAATAAATGCAATTGAAAAAAAGAAAAACATCCCCTTAATGTTTTCTCTTTGTTCATTTCAATATTTATTTGTTTAATTGTTAATTTCAATCTTGATATTTTTATTTTGTTGTTAAGACGAGAGGAAAATCAAACACCAACTCCTTATGCATGCTTAATTCAATGAAAGTTTTGAAACATGGGAAATACAATGACATATATTATACACTATATGGACAATTATGGAGATACAGTACCAGTCAAAAGTTTGTACACTCCTATTCATTCATAGGTTTTTCTGTATTTTGACTATTTTCGATCAGGCTTGTAGTACTTGAGTCCGACTTGTGCCCTAATTTTTAGGACTCGTGACTTTTTTGGACTTGAGCTGATGACTCAGACTCGTGCATTAACTGCATTCGGACTCATAAATTAGAGATGATGACTCTGATTTTTTTTCTTCATTTTTTTGTAACATGCCATAATAATTTGGCATAAGATATTTACATATATCTCCGGGTGGCACGGTGATAGTGGTTAGCACTGTCGACTCACAGCAAGGAGGTCCTGGGTTCGAGCCCAGCGGCCATCAAGGGCTTTTCTGTGTGGAGTTTGCATGCTCTCCACGTGGCCATGTGGGTTTCCTCCGGGTGCTCCAGTTTCCCCCAAAGGCATGCATGTTAGGCTAATTGGTGGCTCTAAATTGACTGTAGGTGTGAATGGTTGTCTATGTGTCAGCCCTGTGATGACCTGGCGACTTGTCCAGGGTGTACCCTGCCTCTCGCCCATAGTTAGCTGGGATAGGCTCCAGTTTGCCTGTGACCCTGTAGGACAGGATAAGCAGCTACAGACGATGGATGGGTGGATATTTATATCTCCATCAATTTTTGTACTAATTTCATGCAAGAGTGCAAATTTCACACCTGTGTGTTATGGCGCGTATGCTCCGAACAGCACGCGTGCCAAGCGGACTCTCGTGCACACACCGTAAATGACTCACACCTGCACGGATTAAGGTGCAATCAGTGCGCCAATATAAAAACTGTGAAAACACACTTACTTTGTGAAGTATTGAGTTGCATTGCTGACATGTTACTGAGCCTTATTTCCTTGTTTGGTTTCCTGATGCCCGATTTCCTGTTTCTTGTCTTTGATTCTGTCGAGTCTACAATAGCCTGTTTGTGCCTCGCTCGACCTATTGCCCGTTTCACTGTTTTATGATTTTGCCTGCCATTCTGTATTGTTTACCTGTCTTCACTTGTATTAATAAACACACCTTCTGTACTTACATTAGGGTTGCCACCTGTGTCTGACAAAAATCCTGGACATTTCGACCATCCAATCGACCTTTTTGCTTGTAAGCAACGGCACCCTTCGCACATCTAACCCAAGACAAAAATCGCCCTTCTATGCTGAAATTGTATTGCTCTAATTAGTAAAAATGACGCTTTTGCTAGTTATTTGTTTAGTTAATTGCTTTACATAATATAGCAGGTCTTCATTATTTTGGTTTATTTCCAACAGTTTTTGGTTGTGGACACCTGGGGGCAGTAGTGGGCACAGGTAAAAGGGGAATACATACTGTAATTAAATTCTGTTTGTTTGCTTATGTGGAATAAAAATAAATAATCTAATTTTTCATTGTATCTAAGAATACCTGAATGTAACAATGTAAGGTGTAGTGTCAAACAGCTTACCTGATTGCTTAGAGTGTGGTGTGTGCTTTGCTTGTGCTTGCCTGTGCCTCTGCTGCTCTTGGCTAAACAAATACATAGGAGGACATGTAACTGATATAACTGGGCACATACAGGAGTATGTACTACACTACACTATTTCATTTAATTCACCAAAACCTTACCTAATCTTCCATTTATATTTGGTGTTTTTCTTTGCTGCTGCTATGAGTCCTGGCTGATTTTCAATGAATATCTTGAACTCAGTACAGGACAACTGAAAGTTTAGCCTGACTTGAAGCTCAGCCTTCACCATTGCAACAGAGAGTCTGTTTCTTTTATCAGTCCAAGCATCCTCCATTGCCCCTTTTCCACCAAAGCAGTTCCAGGGCTGGTTCGGGGCCAGTGCTTAGTTTGGAACCAGGTTTTCTGTTTCCACTGACAAAGAACTGGCTCTGGGGCCAGAAAAACCGGTTCCAGGCTAGCACCAGCTCTCTGCTGGGCCAGAGGAAAGAACCGCTTACGTCAGCGGGGGGGGGCGGAGTTGTTAAGACCAACAACAATAAAAAAGACCGCGAAAGATCGCCATTTTTAGGCGATGAGAAGCAGCAGCTCTACAAACGCGAAGTCATCCATTATTATTATTATTATTGTTGTTGTTGCTGCTGCTTCTTCCGTGTTGTTTTTGCTTTGATATTCGCGCCAAGATTTTTGCAAACGTAGCGCCGTAACTGACGTATACAGCGACGTAAGTGACGTATACAGCGACGTAATGACATATTCAGCGACGTAATGACGTGGCTCCGCTTAGCACGGCGAGCTTGGAAAAGCAAACTGGTTCTCAGCTGGCTCGCAAGTTGAAATACACATTTTGCCCATTATGTACAAAAAACCAGGACATTCAGTGTCCCGGATTTTTTTTTTTTTTTTCCGGGACAGACCATGAAAATCCGGGACAATCAGGAAAAACCGGGACAGGTGGCAACACTAACTTACATCCATCTCCCAAGCATCTCTGACAGAATACTTCACACTCCCTGACAAAGAGAAGCACATTCACCTGTTCAAACATCATGTTCAGGAACAAACTAATGTTAATGGCGCTGAAACAGCCACCGCCAAATAGTGCGGTTGGAATCTTGTTTTTGGACTCAACTCAGATCAATTGTGGACTCGACTCGGCCTCGACTTGAAATTTTTTTTAATGACTTAGACTTGACTCGGACTTGAACACTGGGGACTCGAGACTGGACTCCGACTCATGGTTTAGTGACTCAACTACAGCACTGTTTTCTACATTGTAGAACAATACTGAGGACATCAAAACTATTAAATAAATGGAACAGATATAGAATTATGTAGTAAACAAAAAAGTGTTAAAAAATGTTTCATATTTTAACTTCTTCAACGTAGCTAGCATTTACCTTGATGATGCTTTGTACACTATTGGCATTAACTTAACCAGTTTCATCATCATCGGTTTCTCTTTGTGGAGTTAAAGTCCTCCTTAAGGTGCTTCTGTCTTGGCAGGGAAAAATCCTACCAAACAGTTGCATAAAGCCTGACTTGTCCATCATCATACACCTAATCTGTAGTACACCTAGATCCAGTAATCTTTCAAATTTTGTCCTCTTAGGAGATCTTGTGTCAAAGAGCAGTTGTTTCAGGAGTTCACTGTTGTCCATACAGTAGATATGTGCAGTATATCTTAGTTGCTGTTCATGTTCATAGCAGAATAGCTTAATGGGAAGGGTGTTTGTTTTCTCACGTAGGCCAGCATTTGATATTTTAATGCTCCAGTCTAGCTCTCCCTCAACATATCTTCCATCTTGGTTGTTCCTTTCAGGTGCATTTTTGTGCTTGAATCCACCTTTTACCATTTTATGAATCAAGCCATGCCATACTACTTTGATTTTACTAATTTCTTGTGCATTTAACTGCCATGCTTGTACACTGTACAGCAGTCTGGGTTGCTTCATGAGGTAGTCACCTGGAATGCTTTTCAGTTAACAGGTGCCTCATCAAAAGTTAATTAGTGCAATTTCTGGCCTTCTTAGTGCATTTAAGTAAACAGTAAAAAATAAAAATACAGTAAATAGCCCTATTCCACAACTGTAGTAATCCATATTATGTCAAGAACCACTCAACTAAGTAAAGAGAAACAAGATTCATCATTACTTTAAGACATGAAGAGTCTTTTAATAAACAAAGAAAAAATTAATTTGAAGGTGTGTCCAAACTTTTGACCGGTACTATAGATCAGAGGTGGACAGTAACGAAGTGCATTTACTTGAGTACTGTACTTAAGTACACTTTTTGAGTATCTATACTTTACTTGAGTATTTTTTAAACTTATGACTTTAACTTCACTACATTTGAAATACAAATATCATACTTTTTACTCTACTACATTTCTTTTTTTTTTTAAGATATTTTTTGGGCTTCTTTTCACCTCCATTGGACAGGACAGTGCAGAGACAGGAAACGAGCAGGAGAGAGAGACGGGGAGGGATCGGGAAACGACCCCGGGCCGGAACCGAACCCGGGTCCCCGGACCCACAGCGCGGCGCCCCATCCACCCGAGCCACGACGCCCCCACTCTCTACTACATTTCTATCAAGGTCCTCGTTACGAGGAAGCAGCATTAAAAGTGGATGTTTTTTTCTTTTCTAAAACGTGCTTTAATACTAAAGCATTTTTAAAAGCAAGTACTTTAACTTAAGTAAAAATTTGACTGGACAACTTTCACTTGTATCGGAATAACATTTGACCAGTGGGATCTGTACTTTGACTTAAGTAATGAAGTTGGGTACTTTGTCCACCTCTGCTATACTGTAGATACAGTATGCAAAAACATATAGCAATATAAAAATAAATACAGGAGTTAATGAATACATAAGTCTTCAAATGCATGAAATAAAAGCTTTAAATGCATAGTACATTTTAAAGTCTTTGAAGAAAATATGCAATATACAAGTATTTGAAAAATGTATTATGTCAATGATTCATTATTTTCGAATAACTGGCTGTCTAGTAGTCTGTAAGTGCATGGCATCACCTTCAACACTTCCTGTCACGTATTTGCATCTTGCCTGAGTCACATGTTGTGTGACTGTTGCATAGGCATAAGTCTCTCGCTCACATGCTAGAGCCACGTTTCCTGTCTGCATAGGAAGATACACATGTCTCGATTTGCATGTGCATGATATTTGCTACTAGAGATTGACAGAATAACTTTGGACTTTGCTCGAGAGAGAGAGAGATAGGAAAAATGGAGCTAATGACCTAATGGTTAGAGAAGCAGCTTTGGGGTCAAAATGTTACTGGTTCGATTCCCTGGACCAGCAGGAATGGTTGAAGTGCCCTTGAGCAAGGCACCTAACCCCCAACTGCTCTGGGTATGTTGTATATCACTCTGGATAAGAGTGTCTGCTAAACACCATCAACGTAACGAATATCCTGTTGTATTTGTGGAAAGTGCCCATGGATGATCTAGCTGTATTAATGATATGCATTTGCTTGTCATGGATGGCAAGTTCAGCCTCATCCGAGAGCTATGGAGACATGAAAACCAGTTTCAGTGTATTTAAGGTTGAACAATTAGCAGATAAATAGCTGCTCCTCCAGTGTAACTAGTGAGTCATGTCTATGCTTTGTCACATATGAGCACTCATCTAATTGGTTGTGCTTTGAAAAGGGTCAAGTATACTGGGTCAAAGGTAAATTTCAGTGAACTTAATGTAGTGCCAAAACATTTAATTCAAGTTCTCTCCAAAGGGAACAATGGCTTTGTATTACATTACATTACGTTATGTTACATGGCATTTAGCTGACGCTCTTATTCAGAGTGACATACAATGAGTGCAAAAGTCAGGTACACGAAATGCTGAACTTCTAGACAAGAAAGTTCTAGTGCCAACTGAACAAGTGACAGCGATACCTAGTGTAATATGCTGTTGAAATACCAATACTCAAACAGCCAAAGAAACAAACCAACCATATAAAGTACAATTAAATAGAGAACTCAAAACCACTAACGTCAGGCTAGACAGTACATAGCTGGGGTTGGTCTCGACCAAAACACAGTTACACAGTAGGTGTATATCATAGTGTATGATCTTCAGGTGGTGTAATATGGCTTTTTTTTTTTTTTGGTCATTTTATACTGCCTCTGTGTGGCAGCGGGGGCGTGGTCAAGCGCCGGTCTGTGACAGGAGGGTGGAGTCAGGGAAGGTAAGTGGCAGAATCACTACACCTGACATCAATTAACCTGTGTTTGTGTGTGTCTTCCCAGTAACCGCGCCCTACTTAAGGAGGGAGAGCGAGAGCAGAGGGGGCAGCCCGAACTAGACGCTGGTTGCGTGTATGGTTGTCTAGGAAATTGTTAGACTGAAAAGAGTGGCAATAAAGGCTATTTGCAAACCTGATCTCTGTCCTGCCGTCCTCTGTGCTCCACCCACGCATAGTGAACCGCTACAGTGGTGCCGAAACCTGGGAGAATTGTGGAGCACAGCAGCTGATCAGCCCCATGGAGTCCTCCCCGTTCGCCGACTTGGTCCACACCCTCACCACGGCCCAGCAAAGCCAGCACTAGGCACTAGTCACTCTCCGAAAGGAACAAGAACGGCGCTTCGAGGCCCTGGTGCTGGCCCAGCAAGAAGATCGGGAGGCGTTCTGGCACCTCCTCGCGTCGGCGGGGTCCACCAGCGCTCCCACCACAGGCTCGTCCCCCCTCACCGTAACCAAGATGGGTCCGCAGGACGACCCCGTGGCTTTTATCATGCTCTTTGAGCAAGTCGCAGAGGGCTCGGGGTGGCCGATGGAGCGGCACGCCTCTTCCCCCTGCTAACGGGAGAGGCATAGCTGGCCGCGCTACAGCTACCCGCTGACCGCCGGCTGGCCTACGCGGACCTACGCCAGGCTGTCCTCCAGTGCGTGGGGTGCACCCCGGCACAGCAGCGCCAGTGCTTCCGCGCCTTGCGCTTGGAGGAAGTCAGCTGGCCGTTCGCGTTTGGCCAGCAGCTCCGGGACACCTGCTGGCAGTGGTTGAGGGCCGACAACCGCGATGTCAAGGGGATCATCGACCAGGTGGTGCTGGAGCAATTCATCGCTCGCTTGCCAGCAGGAACCGCGGAGTAGGTCCAGTGCCACCGCCAAGCATCGTTGGATCAGGCAGTCGAGCTGGCGGAGGACCATTTGGCGGCTGTTCCGGTGGCAGGACAGCAGACAGCGTCTTCTCTTCTCTCCTCCTCTCTCTCTCTCCTCCTCCTCCTGTGTCCCGTCCTCGCCCCATTCCCCCACCACGGAGGCGGGGGCCGGCACCACCCCAGCCAGCCCGCCGCACCCGCGGTGCCTTCCCGTTTCTCCCTTCTGTGTCTGTCTCTCCCCCCCTCAGGTGAGTGAGCCCCAGAACACCGGTGCAGAGAGGAAGCCCGGGCCGGTTTGCTGCCGCTGCAGGGAACCGGGCCACCTCCAACAGCAGTGCACGGCAATGGAGGTGGGCGCAGTGGTTCGGATCCCCGACGCGACAGAAGCCGCCCTCAATCGGGCCGGAGCTTATAGCATACCGGTGAGTATTCAAGGGGATACATATCAGGCGTTGGTGGATTCTGGTTGTAATCAGACCTCAATTCACCAAAGCCTGGTGCAAAACAAGGGATTGGGGGGAGCACAAGGGGTGAAGGTGTTGTGTGTGCACGGGGACGTTCACAGCTACCCTTTGGTGTCGGTCCACATTTTTTTCTGAGGGGAAAAAGTCATAGTGAAGGCGGCGGTTAATCCTCGCCTTACCCACACTTTAATTTTGGGGACTGATTGGCCGGGATTTCGGGATTTAATGACACACTTAGTAAAGAGTGGGTCCTGCCATTTAACAGGGGGAGGTCCCGGTGTCGCTTTGGCGGGAGCAGCTGTCGCAGAGCTATCTACGTCATCTCCGCGGCAGAGTGAGGAGCCGCCAGCCCCTCCTCTCTCTGTTGGGGAATCCCTCGCAGATTTCCCATTAGAACAGTCGTGAGACGAGACTCTGCGGCATGCGTTTGACCAAGTGAGAGTAATCGATGGTCAAACGCTCCAGCCGAACGCCACCCCGTCCTTCCCCTACGTCACGATTATGAAGGATAGGCTATACCAAGTGACGCAGGAAACTCAAACTAAAGAGCGAGTCACGCAACTTTTAATTCCAAAGAGCCACTGGGAATTGATATTCCAGGTGGCTCACTTTAATCCCATGGCTGGACACTTAGGGCAGGATAAGACACTAGCCTGAATAATGGCCCGATTCTATTGGCCGGGGATTCGCGGCGATGTCCGTAGGTGGTGTACGGCGTGCCGCGAATGCCAGTTAGTAAATCCAGTGGCCATTCCAAAAGCGCCTTTGCGCCCCCTACCATTAATCGAGACCCTGTTCGAAAGGATTGGGATGGATCTCGTCGGGCCATTAGATCGGTCAGCACGAGGGTACCGCTTTATATTAGTTCTGGTGGACTATGCAACGCGATACCCGGAAGCAGTGCCTCTGCGCAATATCTCAGCACGCAGTATTGCGGAGGCGCTCTTCCGCGTTATCTCCCGAGTTGGAATCCCGAAAGAGATTCTGACTGATCAAGGCACCACATTTATGTCACGGACACTGCGCGAACTGTATGGGTTGTTGGGGATTAAGCCGATCCGCACCAGTGTGTATCACCCACAAACAGACGGTTTAGTGGAACAGTTCAATTGCACCCTCAAGAATATCATTAAAAAAATTCGTAAGTAAGGACGCACATAATTGGGATAAGTGGCTCGAGCCCTTGTTGTTTTCAGTGCGAGAGGTCCCCCAAGCCTCCACGGGGTTCTCCCCATTCGAATTATTATATGGGTGTAAGCCGTGCGGCATTCTAGATTTGCTGCGGGAAAATTGGGAGGAGGGACCTTCACAAAGTAAGAACGAAATTCAATACGTTATGGACCTGCGCTCAAAACTCCACATGCTCACCCATCTAACCCAGGAGAATTTGCAGCAGGCCCAAGAACGGCAAGCCCACCTGTACAACAAGGGTACGCGCCTTAGGGAGTTCACACCGGGAGATAAGGTACTTATACTGTTGCCCAAATCGAGCTCCAAATTGATCGCCAAGTGGCAAGGACCCTTTGAGGTCACATGGCGAGTCGGGGACGTCGACTACGAGGTGAGGCAAACGGACAGGGGTGGGGCGCTATAGATTTACCACCTCAATCTGCTTAAACTCTGGAATGAGGAGGTCCCCGTGGCATTGGTGTCGGTGGTTCCGGAGAAGGCGGAGATGGGGCCGGAGGTTCAAAAAGGGGCATTGGCATCACGTACCTCTCCAGTCCCCTGTGGAGACCACCTCTCCCCGACCCAACTCGCGGAGGTCGCCCAGTTGCAGACCGAGTTTTTGGATGTGTTCTCGCCCCTGCCCGGTCGCACTAACCTCATAGAGCACCACATAGAGACGCCCCCGGGGGCCGCCCTTACAGGCTACCCGAACACAAAAAAAAGGTGGTTCGGGAAGAACTCGAGGCCATGCTCAAAATGGGCATCTTCGAGGAGTCCCACAGTGACTGGAGCAGCCCGGTGGTCTTGGTACCCAAGGCCGACGGGTCGGTCTGGTTCTGTGTGGACTATAGGAAAGTCAACGCGGTGTCTAAATTTGACGCGTACCCAATGCCTCGTATTGATGAGTTGCTGGATCGACTCGGCACTGCTCGCTTTTATTCGACACTAGATTTGACGAAGGGATATTGGCAGATCCCCTTGACTCCACTATCCTGAGAAAAAACGGCCTTTTCCACACCGTTTGGTTTACACCAATTCGTCACACTTCCGTTTGGGCTGTTTGGGGCACCTGCTAAGTTTCAGCGGCTGATGGACAGGGTCCTCTGCCCCCACGCCACCTATGCGGCCGCCTATCTCAACGACACCATCGTCTATAGCTTGGGTGGCCAACCCACGGCTCGCGAGCCACATGCGGCTCTTTGCCCGGTGTCATGCGGCTCGTACGTTCATATCGAAGTTTGTGTTTTTTTTTTTTTTATGTGCGTGTGCGCTTTGCTTGAGTTCAGTATGGTATTTTCGTCAAATACATCTTCACTTTGCTTGGGTACATTACGGTATTTTCAGGTCATGTCAAATGCGCATGTGCGTGAGATAATCGCTAAGTTTTTGGGCAAGGTGTATCTTGTGTCAAGTAGCCTCTCAAAATGGCAATGAAAAAATGCACAGCAAAACGAAAATATGAAGACGAACATAGGACATTTTTAACAGAATGGGAGAGTTTATACTTTTTTGTTGAACGTAATGGCAAGCCATTCTGCCTTATTTGTCAGTCGTCATTAGCTCATTTCAAAGCTTCCCGCCTCCCTGAATAAGCAAGGAGCCAGATATGCAACACTAATTGAAAACCTGCACGAAAGCTTTGTAACCCGGTTCCGTGATATACAACTGAAAAGGCCACAGGTTACATTCCTTGTCGACCCATTCAATGCGGAGATGGACTGTTTGAAAGCCCCGCTTGTCACAGATGAGGCTGCGGCTGAGTTGGAGATGATCGATCTTCGTGAGGAAGACCAACTGAAACCTGTTTTAAGGGAAGGCACCATTGAGTTTTGGAAAAGTGTGCCATTGGGAAAATACCCGAACGTGAAACAGGCTGCGCTTAAGATACTGTCAATGTTTGGGTCAACATACGTCTGCGAGTCTGTGTTCTCTACCATGAAACACGTGAAGTCAAAGCATCGTTCTGTTCTGACTGAAACCCATGTGAAAGAACTGCTTCGAGTGGCAACGACGGAATACAAGCCAGATTTGAAGAGGATTGTTCAAGGCAAGGAATGTCAGAAGTCCCACTAAGCAACATGCATAGTAAGTGCACACAATATTGATTGCTGTAAATGACTGGCCTGTGGTATTAGTACTGACTGAAGGAGTAAATTTCTCTCATGTTGGCGTGTGACATTTACTATTAATCTGGCTGAGCAGAGGTGCATGCTTGAGCGTGTGTGTCTGTGAGGGAGAGAGAGAGCGAGGGGGGGTCACATGTATGGTACACATGTGTGGTCATGTGTATGGTGTGGCTTTTTTTTGGTAATGCCATGAGTCCCACTAAGCAGCATGCATAGTAAGTGCACACAATGTTCATTGTTAAAAATGACTGGCCTCAGCCTGTGGTCTTAGTACTGTAAGAGTAAATATGTTGGTGTGTGACATTTACTATTAATCTGGCTGAGCAGAGGTGTGTGTGTGTGTGAGAGAGAGAGGAAGGGATGGGTGATGTTTGTGTGCCCATGTGTATGATGTGGCTCTTTGTGGTAATACAGTAAAAAATGTGGCTCTTGGTCTCCAACTGGTTGGCCACCCCTGGTCTATAGTAATGACTGGCCAAGGCACCTCGAACATCTAAGGGCCGTCCTTAGGTTGCTGAGGCGAGCGGGTCTCACAGCCAACCTGAAGAAGTGTGTGATTGGGTGGGTGGAAGTATGGTATCTGGGCTTCCACTTGGGCAACGGGCAGGTGCGTCCCCAAATTAACAAGACCGCAGCAATTGCGGCCTGCCCGAGGCCCAAGACCAAAAAGGGGGTGAGACAGTTCCTGGGGCTGGCTGGCTATTATCGGAGGTTTATACCTAATTATTCGGACGTCACCAGCCCGCTGACTGATCTCACTAAAAAGGGGGCACCAGATCCGGTCCAGTGGACAAAGCAATGCCAGCGGGCTTTTTCTGAGGTAAAGGCTGCATTGTGTGGGGGGCCACTTTTACACTCCCCTGACTTTTCTCTCCCCTTTATGTTGCAGACCGATGCGTTGGACAGAGGGCTGGGGCGGTTTTGTCCCAGGAGGTGGAGGGGGAGGACTGCCCCATCCTGTACATCAGCAGGAAGCTGTCGGTGCGTGAGGGGCGCTACAGCACCATAGAGAAAGAGTGTCTGGCCATCAAGTGGGCGGTCCTCGCCCTCCAGTACTACCTGCTGGGGCGCCCTTTCACCCTCTGTTTGGACCATGCGCCCCTCCAGTGGCTCCACCGCATGAAGAATGCCAACGCGCGGATCACCCGTTGGTATCTGGCACTCCAACCCTTTAATTTCAAGGTGGTCCACAGGCCGGGGGCGCAGATGGTCATGGCGGACTTCCTCTCCCATCGGGGGGGGGGGGGGGGGGGGGGGGGGAGTCGGCTGCAGGCCGCACGGCCGCCCGGCCTGAGTCGGGTGGTGGGGGTATGTGGCAGCGGGGGCGTGGTCAAGCGCCGGTCTGTGACAGGAGGGCGGAGTCAGGGAAGGTAAGTGACAGAATCACTACATCTGACATCAATTAACCTGTGTTTGTGTGTGTCTTCCCAGTGACCATGCCCTACTTAAGGAGGGACAGCGAGAGCAGAGGGGGCAGCCCGAACTAGACGCCGGTTGCGTGTATGGTTGTCTAGGAAATTGTTAGACTGAAAAGTGTGGCAATAAAGGCTATTTGCAAACCTGATATCTGTCCTGTCGTCCTCTGTGCTCCACCCACGCATAGTGAACCGCTACACTCTGCTATCTCAGTAATAATTTATCCATGTTTGATCGTCATGTTTTTCTTATCTCCCCCCACCTTACTTTCCTTACTCTTGACTCACATCACTGTTTCGTTTTTGTTTTGTTTTCTTCACCCCAGCCTACTGCCTGGTCCAGTGTTGACCGTTGTTTCTCCATACTCCAGTTTCTCCAGCCGCTGTACAGTCAACGTCAATAAGTGAAGTTACTCCAGGCACCTTCTTCAAGAATATTTTCCTTTCTGCCTCCTAAACACTTCATTGATTCTATGGTGGCAAAAAAAAAAATGCACAGCAAAAATACATAAACGTTTTCAAACAACAACAACAAACATCTCTTCTAAAGCAGGGGTTTTCAACCTTTTCTACTTTAAGACGCACCTATTCATACTTGTGATGAGTTGGGGCCCATTAAAAATGACCCCTAATTATTTTGGCTCATCTATTCTATGAGAATCTAATAATCTATTGTAAAGTGTGTTAATGGGATGCAACATCACTCCCTGTTACAGATGTGAGCCCAGGAATTAAATAAATGCAATAAAACAAAACAAAAAAAGTTTTTAATTGTATGTATTGTATTTAAAACTGTATGGATGTGCCAGAAGCCAAACCATGCATGCCGGGAATTCTCAGTCAAAAGGGATTAATGATCCAAAAGTGGAATCTGGTCCATTAACACAAGAACTTATTGCCATGTTTGTGTTCAGCAAACAAGCAAGTTATTAAAACCAAGAAGTTCACTCAAAAGAAGTGGATATAAAAACCACTCAATGGGATTAGATCCTTACACACTAACAAAGAAGGATTTTGGAAAATTATCCATCCGTTGAGTTCCCCGACATCTCAAACTACCTGGTGCTGCAGACATCGTTCTACAGGGACAAACAGATGAAAACCTGGAAGAGCATAGAGGAGTACAACTTTTTATATGTGGCTGGGTTAAAGATCTGGGGATCAGGACACTACAAGATAAATCCTGTATCGTTTATGCCCGTGTAAGTACGACTTTCTGGGCTATTTGTTTGTGTCTTTGCGTTGGTTGTTAGGATGCTACAAGTTTTGGTATCGGGCGTAAACAAACCACAGCTGCTCGATTCTCAATCCTCCCTCCTCTTCTCTTCCAGGTAAATCATTCACAAAGATCCACAGAAACCCCTTTAAAGACCTGGGTATTACACATATATGCATTAGTTTACAATATGGTGACCACAATCAAACAGGAAACAAAAACACATCTGAGGACTGAAGTGTCTCCTGAACTTCAAAACATCACAAAATAACAGAAAATGGTGAGAAAAGTCATTTGCACATTCAAACAAAATAAATCAGAGGAATTTACAAACCTTTCACAAAGCGATCACTGGAAACTCGAACATTCTTTGACTCGGTTCCCTTCCATTGCAGCGAAAGGGTCAAGAGCCACCTTTTTCATTGTCTTTTGGTAAAATTCTTTGGTCTTTCACCCTTTATCACTTCACAGGGAACCTTGAAGAAACTTTGATCAGTTTGACAGTTTAATTGATTCAAACACCCCAAAACAATGCAAGCATAGGGCATTTTAACGACTAGCAAGGCACTCCGGCGACGAACACTGAGCTTAGCTGACCACCACTTCCCGTCTTGCATATCTAATGAAGCGGATGTGACATCGGATGCAACCCAGCAATTGTAGCCTATGAAAAATTAGCTTCAACTTGGAAAAAAAAAATCAAGCCCACTAGATGGCACTTCGTAGCCCACTAATGGGCTGTGGCCCAGTGGTTGAGAAAAACTGTTCTAAAGGATATATGTTTTAGAAGAGGAACTTTGCAATCGGCAACATTATCTGCCCAAACTGTGACAAGTTCACATGTCAAAACATCTTCTTTGAGTGTGTGGAGTGAGTGGAAGAACATTTCAAAACCACCTGGTCAATAATGTACATAATGTGAAAAAAAAAATTAAACTGTTCATTTTGGAGTCCGACCCCGACGGTTCTTCAAAAACAAAAAGACAAAAATACAGAAAATAGTTTTCATTTTTATCATCTATATCAGAATATTTACTGTTAACAAATTTCTCAAGGTGGATTGTTATGGCACCATGTGCAACAAACCTCGCCTGTTATAGCTATTAAATTTATTCATCTGTGTGACCTCTTACATATTTTGTGATTAATGAACAGCTGGAGCAAATGATGTAGACAGATGCACTTTTTATGATTTCATAGTCTTGTAAAATCCTTTAACCCCAGGTATAAACCTGAGGGCTGGAGACAAATCCTATGGTGGCACTTTGCACTAAAAATATCAGCAAAGTGCAGGGATAGACTCACAGTGTTGCCGTGCTTTTAGTAACAAGCTGCCAGTCGAGTGACACTCAGACAGATGAAGGTCTGCTGGCTTATCAAATCAGACAAAACAACTTCCCACTCCAGTTCTCATCAGTGGCATTTTATTTCTAATTGAATTTTTACATTAGACAGCTATAAATGATGCATATATGACACAATACAAATAAATAAACAGCTAGATATAAAAATGAGACCGTTAATGATGGCATAGCTCACTCCGGTCCTGTCTAATTCTGAAGGAACGATTTAAAGTGGGCCACCTTACTCAGTAAATGTTGCAAGCTATATACACTATATACAAGCTATATATAGTAGCTATATACACCCTAGGAATACTGACCTATTTGCCAGAAAGAATCCAAAATGGTGAGGAATTGACTGAGAAGAAGCGATTTTTGTTGAACTGCTCGTTAAGGCTTAATTAGTCCATAACTTCATTAATAATTGAAATGAAGCAAATCTGGGTAGAAGTTATATGCACCCTAGGTACCCCTACCTTCATGACAGAAAGAATCAAAATCGGTGAAGAATTGAGGGAGAAGAAGCGATTTTTGTGAAATGTGGACGACACTGGACAGATGACGGACAACATGTAATGGCATAAGCTCATCACCTGCCAGCTAGATGAGCTAATAAAGTCTGTATAAAGTAGCATATTGACTAGTTTTGTACTTTTATAGACAAGTATACAGTGGGGCAAAAAAGTATTTAGTCAGTCACCAATTGTGCAAGTTCTCCCACTTAAAAATATGAGAGAGGCCTGTAATTTTCATCATAGGCATACCTCAACTATGAGAGACAAAATGAGAAAAAAAAAACAAAAACAGAAAATCACATTGTCTGATTTTTAAAGAATTTATTTGCAAATCATGGTGGAAAATAAGTATTTGGTCAATAACAAAAGTTCATCTCAATACTTTGTTATATACCCTTTGTTGGCAATGACAGAGATCAAACATTTTCTGTAAGTCTTCACAAGGTTTTCACACACTGTTGCTGGTATTTTGGCCCATTCCTCCATGCAGATCTCCTCTAGAGCAGTGATGTTTTAGGGCTGTCGCTGGGCAACACGGACTTTCAACTCCCTCCAAAGATTTTCTATGGGGTTGAGATCTGGAGACTGGCTAGGCCACTCCAGGACCTTGAAATGCTTCTTACAAAGCCACTCCTTCATTGCCTGGGCAGTGTGTTTGGGATCATTGTCATGCTGAAAGACCCAGCCATGTTTCATCTTCAATGCCCTTGCTGATGAAAGGAGGTTTTCACTCAAAATCTCACGATACATGGCCCCATTCATTCTTTCCTTTACATGGCTCAGTCGTCCTGGTCCCTTTGCAGAAAAACAGCCCCAAAGCATGATGTTTCCACCCCCATGCTTCACAGTAGGTATGGTGTTCTTTGGATGCAACTCAGCATTGTTTCTCCTCCAAACACAACAAATTGAGTTTTTACCAAAAAGTTCTATTTTGGTTTCATCTGACCATATGACATTCTCCCAATCCTCTTCTGGATCATCCAAATGCTCTCTAGCAAACTTCAGATGGGCCTGGACATGTACTGGCTTAAGCAGGGGGACATGTCTGGCACTGCAGGATTTGAGTCCCTGGCGGCGTAGTGTGTTACCGATGGTAGCCTTTGTTACTTTGGTCCCAGCTCTCTGCAGGTCATTCACTGGGTCCCCCTGTGTGGTTCTGGGATTTTTGCTCACCGTTCTTGTGATCATTTTGACCCCACGGGGTGAGATCTTGCATGGAGCCCCAGATCGAGGGAGATTATCAGTGGTCTTGTATGTCTTCCATTTTCTAATAATTGCTCCCACAGTTGATTTCTTCACACCAAGCTGCTCACCTATTGCAGATTCAGTCTTCCCAGCCTGGTGCAGGTCTACAATTTTGTTTCTGGTGTCCTTTGACAGCTCTTTGGTCTTGGCCATAGTGGAGTTTGGAGTGTGACTGTTTGAGGTTGTGGACAGGTGTCTTTTATACTGATAATGAGTTCAAACAGGTGTCATTAATACAGGTAATGAGTGGAGGACAGAGGAGCCTCTTAAAGAAGTTGTTGCAGGTCTGTGAGAGCCAGAAATCTTGCTTGTTTGTAGGTGATCAAATACTTATTTTACTGAGGAATTTACCAATTAATTCATTAAAAATCCTACAATGTGATTTCCTGGATTCTTTCCCCCCATTCTGTCTCTCATAGTTGAAGTGTACCTATGATGAAAATTACAGGCCTCTCTCATCTTTTTAAGTGGAAGAACTTGCACAATTGGTGGCTGACTAAATACTTTTTTTCCCCACTGTAAATGATAAGCTGGTTGATGACAGTCTCCTTATGCTTTGTTGTGTTGTTGACTGGTCGTAGTCTTCAGTGAGCGATATAAATTTGTTATAGGACTAGTGATTGATTGATGATTGAGAAATATTACTGTTATCAACATATAGGTATAAAATAAGTGCTGCCAGGGGAGGTTTGTTTTGCCTGGCAACACTTGTTCTATATTTGTGTATCTTCTATCTCCTTATGCTTGTTCTTGTACTAATATTTTCACTTCATCTGTTTTTTTTTCTGTGCATGTTTGATTTTATCCTTCCACTTTTTATCATCTATTTTAACTACTTAATTTTTCAGCATTTTTACAACCACACGTATGAAAAGTGTTGTATGAATAAACATATTATTATTATTATTATTATTATTATTATTATTATTATTATTGCCATACACATGTATACTGTTACATATGTAAGAATGGAAAGAATTCATACTCCAATTTGTCAAAGATGCTCAAGTTTATCCCTTTATACTAAGTATCACAACCATCTCGAGCTCACATGAGCAGTTGGTGAGACCCAGCTGCTCATGTGACATTCTACACAATATCGCAAAGCCTGTTATGTAACAACATGTTCTTCGATCATGACTCTCACCCTTCTATTAGCCCAGAGACCTTTAACTTCCTTCTACCCATTTCATTAATTTAGGGTTACACCATAAGACCATCTATAATTAATCTAAGCACTGGGGCAGTACAATAGCTCTGAGTGGGTGGGCCACTGGGAATACCCCCTTGTGGGTAATATGAATGCAAGAGGAAACGTCTCACCCACATGCACCACAGGGCAGGAGTAAAAATATGATGACTAGAGGCATTCTGTTTGGGAACCACCATCTCTAATGTGGGGGACTTGTTTAAACCATTATTTACAGTTTCCTTTCAAAGACAGACATACCATAATGTTTATTTTTCCTGCTGTTATTCCTATACAAATATTAATTCTATGTACTGTATATGGATGTATATTTCAGTCAGTTCCAATGACTCCACAAGTGTCTTTATGCCAAATGCCATAAATGCAAATGCTATTCCTCTTGCACATTATGATTACACTTTAATAAAAATTGTATGTAGCAAGAGTCATACTTTCTGTTTCTTCTATCACAAGTTTAGATATATAGACAGTATATGATTTGTTGAGTTGTTGAAATGCCAAATGAGGCTCACAGACTAGAGTTTAACTCTGTTTCAAGTAACCTGAAGGAAATGACATTTATTAATTAAAAAAATGCATTGTACTTACCTAATGACTGCGAGTTGGCCTACTGGTTCACGTGTCCAGCTCTCGACATCGCGATTGTGAGTTCTACTCATGGTTGAGTTGGGGAAGGCCATGGCCTAATGGTTCAAGGAGCAGTTTTGGGACCAAAAGGTTACCAGTTCAATTCCCTGGACTAGCAGGAATGGCTGAAGTGCCATTGAGCAAGGCACCTAACCCCCAACTGCTCCCCAGGCTGCTCTGGGCATGTTGTACATCACTCTAGATACAGTAAGAGTGTCTGGTAAATGCCATTAATGTAATGTCATACCAAAGACCATCATAAAAATGGTACCTACTGCCATTTGGCAAGGCATGCTGCAATATAGATGTGAGTAGGGCGTCAACCTCTTACCGTTACCAGAGGACCAGTCTCCCACTGTAACCCTAGTTAATAGATGAGAGGCCGATGGTTATAGAAATGGAGATCAGCGCTGCCCAATGTGCCTTAAGGGCCTGGTTAGTACTGGGATGGGAGACTGCCTGGGAACGCCAGGTCCTGGCATGGGAGGAGACTTTGACTTAACTAATAGTGCTTCATGTGTTTCTTACAGCTACAAAATTAAAAATATTCTCGCAAGGAGTGATCTATGGGGCCCAAGCAGGTGATGCATGTGGTGCCCCAGATAGCCAATTCATGCCAAGTTGCATTGAGCAATAAAGAGACATCATGTGAACATCCTGGTAAAGACTTGTTACAATAGCTCAGTTCTAACCCTAGCAAATTGTGGCCATGTAGGCCATTAGGGGAAGTCATGGCCTAATGGTTAGAGAAGTAGCTTTAGGACCAAAGGTTGCCATTATTGTAATGTAAAGTAGCTAAAGTAATGAATTCATCATTAGACATTCAAGGATCCACTATACCAAATTTAAGTAGAACTGGAATTATGGTTCCTCAGAAGCAGTTTTGTAATTAGGTGCTGTGGCAGCAGGGGCGTGGTCAAGCATCAGGCTGTGACCGGAGGGCGGAGTCAGGGAAGGTAAGTGGCAGAATCACTACACCTGATGTCAATTAACCTGTGTTTGTGTGTTTTCCCAGTGACCACGCCATATATAAGGAGAGAGAGAGAGAGAGCAGAGGAAGAGAGCTCTCTCCCCAACCAGACAACTGATGTGTGTGTGCGCGTGTGTCTGAGTGTCTGGGAGAGTGAAACACTGAAAAGTGCTGAAATAAAGAGTTTTTGAAAACTCAGTTCTGGCCTGCCGTACTTCTGTGCTCCACCCACCCGTGCAAAGTTTTACAGTGGTGCCGAAACCCAGGAGGAGCACAGAGGAGAACAGCCCCATGGAGTCCTCCCCCTTCGCAGACCTGATCCACGCCCTCACCACGGCCCAACAGAGCCAGCACCAGGTGCTGCTCGCCCTCTGAAAGGAGCAAGAACAACGGTTCGAGGCCCTGATCCTGGCGCAACAGGAAGATCGTCAGGTGTTCCGGCACCTCCTCGCATCAGCGGGGTCCACCACCTCCACCACCGCGGGCCCACCCCACCTTACCCTAACAAAGATGGGCCCGCACGACGACCCCAAGACCTTCCTCGCATTATTCGAACAAGCAGCAGAGGCTGGCCGGTGGAACAACGCGCAGCGCGCCTCCTCCCCCTGCTAACGGGGGAGAAAGCCTGGGCTGGTTTGCTGGTGCTGCGGGGAGCTGGGGCACCTCCAGCATCAGTGCTTGGGAATGGAGGTGGGCGTGGTGGTCCGGATTCCCGACGCGCTAGGAACCGCCCTCGATCGGGCCGGAGCATATTGCATACCGGTGAGTGTCCAAGGGGATACATATCAGGCTTTGGTGGACTCTGGCTGTAATCAGACCTGAATCCACCAAAGCCTGGTGCAAGACGAGGCATTGGGGGGAGCACAATTGGTGAAGGTGTTGTGTGTGCACGGGGATGTTCACAACTACCCTTTAGTGTCGGTCCACATTCTATTTCGAGGGGAGAAATTTAGTGTAAAGGCTGCGGTTAATCCTCGCCTTACCCACTTGATAATTTTGGGGACTGATTGGCTGGGATTTCGGGAGTTAATGACTCATTTAGTGAAGGGTGGGTCCTGCCTTAGTTCAGCAGGGGAAGGTCCCGGTGTGGCATTGGCGGGAGCAGCTGTCACAGAGCCGTCTACGTCATCACTGCGTCAGAGTGAGGAGCAGCAGGCTCCTCCTTCCTCTCTCGGGGAATCCCTCGCAGATTTCCCATTAGAGCAGTCGCGAGACGAGACTCTGCGGCATGCATTTGACCAAGTGAGAGTAATCAATGGTCAAACACTCCAGCCAAACGCCACCCCGTCCTTCCCTTATTACTCCATTATGAGGGATAGATTATACTGAGTGACGCAGGACACTCAGACTAAGGAGACGGTCTCACAACTTTTGATTCCCAAGAGCTGCCGGGAATTGGTATTCCAGGTGGCTCACTTTAATCCCATGGCTGGACACTTGGGGCAGGATAAGACAGTAGCCTGAATAATGGCCTGGTTCTATTGGCCAGGGATTCGTGGTGATGTCCATAGGTGGTGTATGGCGTGCCACGAATGCCAGTTAGTACGGTAAATGCAGCGGCCATTCCAAAAGTGCCTTTGCGCCCTCTACCATTAATCGGGACCCCGTTCAAAAGAATTGGGATGGCTCTCGTCGGGCCATTAGATCGGTCAATATGAGGGTATTGCTTTATTTTAGTCCTGGTGGACTATGCAATGCGATACCCGGAAGCAGTGCCTCTTCACAATATCTCAGCACGCAGTATTGTGGAAGTGCTCTTCCGCATCATCTCCTGAGTCGGAATCCCCAAAGAGATTCTGACTGATCAAGGCACTTGGTTTATGTCACGCACACTGCGTGAACTGTATGGGTTATTGGGAATTAAGCCAATCCGCACCAGCGTGTATCACCCACAAACAGACAGTTTAGTCGAACGGTTCAACTGCACACTCAAGAATATAATTTAAAAATTCGTAAGCGAGGACGCATGCAATTGGGACAAATGGCTTGAACCCCTGTTATTCGCAGTGCGAGAGGTCCCACAAGCCTCCACGGGGTTCTCCCCGTTCGAATTATTATATGGGCATAAGCCGCGCGGCATTCTAGATGTACTGCGGAAAAATTGGGAGGAGGGACCTTCACCAAGCAAAAATGAAATTCAATACGTTATTGACCTGCACGCAAAACTCCACGCACTCACACACCTAACCCAGGAGAATTTGCGGCAGGCCCAAGAACGGCAAATCTGCCTGTACGACAGGGGCACGCGCCTTAGGGAGTTCGCACCGGGAGATAAAGTACTCGTACTGTTGCCCACGTCAAGCTCCAAATTGGTCGCCAAGTGGCAAGGGCCCTTTGAGGTCACACGGTGAGTCGGGGACATTGACTATGAGGTGAGGTGAATGGACAGGGGTGGGGCGCTACAGATTTACCACCTCAACCTGCTTAAACTCTGGAATGAGGAGGTCCCCGTGTCATTGGTGTCGGTGGTTCTGGAGAAGGCGGAGCTGGGGCCGGAGGTTTAAAAAGGAACATTGACATCGCTTACCGCTCCAGTCCCCTGTGGAGACCACCTCTCCCCGACCCAACTCACAGAGGTTGCCCAGTTGCAAACTGAATTTTTGGACGTATTCTTGTCCCTGCCTGGCTGCACCACCCTCATAGAACACCACATTGAGATGTCCCTGGGGGTGGTAGTGTGCAGCCGCCCTTACAGGCTACCCGAACACAAGAAAAAAAGTGGTTCGGGAAGAACTCGAGGCCATGCTCAAAATGAGCATCGTCGAGGAGTCCCACAGTGACTGGAGCAGCCTGGTGGTCTTGGTTCCCAAGGCCAACGGGTCGGTCCGCTTCTGTGTGGACTATAGAAAAGTCAATGCGGTGTCTAAATTCGACGCACGCCCAATGCCTCGCATTGACGAGTTGCTGAATCAACTAGGCACGGCTCGCTTTTATTTGACACTGGATTTGACAAAGGGTTATTGGCAGATCTCCTTGACTCCATTATCCTGAGAAAAAACGGCCTTTTCCACACTGTTCGGCTTACACCAATTTGTCACACTTCCTTTTGGGTTGTTTGGGGCACCCGCTATGTTTCAGCAGCTTATGGACAGGGTCCTCCACCCCCATGCCACCTATGCGGCCGCATACTTGGACGATATAATAATCTATAGTAATGACTGGCCGCGGCATCTGCAACACCTGAGGGCCATCCTTGGGTCACTGAGGCAAGCGGGTCTCACGGCCAACCCACAAAAGTGTGCGATTGGGCGGATGGAAGTATGGTATCTGGGCTTCCACTTGGGCAATGGGCAGGTGTGTCCCCAAATTAATAAGACAGCAGCGATTGCGGCCTGCCCGAGGCCCAAGACCAAAAAGGCGGTGAGACAGTTCCTGGGGCTGGCTGGCTACTATCGTAGGTTTATACCTAATTATTCGGACGTCACCAGCCCGCTGACTGATCTCACTAAAAAGGGGGCACCAGATGCAGTCCATTGGATGGAGCAATGCCAGCGGGCTTTCTCTGAGGTGAAGGCTGCACTGTGTGGGGGGCCACTGTTACACTCCCCTGACTTTCCTCTCCCCTTTATGTTGCAGACGGACACGTCGGACAGGGGGCTGGAGGCGGTTTTGTCCCAGGAGGTGGAGGGGGAGGATCGCCCAGTGCTGTATATCAGCAGGAAGCTGTCAGTGCGTGAGGGGCGCTACAGCACAATCGAAAAGGAGTGCCTAGCCATCAAGTGGGCAGTCCTAGCCCTCCGCTACTACCTGCTGGGACGCCCTTTCACCCTCTGTTCGGACCACGTGCCCCTCCAGTGGCTCCACCGCATGAAGGATGCCAACGCATGGATCACCCATTGGTATCTGGCACTCCAGCCCTTTAACTTCAAGGTGATCCACAGGCCGGGGGTGCAGATGGTCGTGGCGGACTTCCTCTCCCGTCGGGGGGGGGAGTCGGCTGCAGGCTAGATGGCTGCCCGGTCTGAGTTGGGCGGTGGGGGTATGTGGCAGCGGGGGCGTGGTCAAGCGTCGGGCTGTGACCGGAGGGCGGAGTCAGGGAAGGTAAGTGGCAGAATCACTACACCTGATGTCAATTAACCTGTGTTTGTGTGTTTTCCCAGTGACCACGCCCTGTATAAGGAGAGAGAGAGAGCAGAGGAAGAGAGCTCTCTCCCCAACTAGACAACTGATGTGTGTGCGCGCGTGTGTCTGAGTGTCTGGGAGAGTGAAACACTGAAAAGTGCTGAAATAAAGAGTTTTTGGAAACTCAGTTCTGGCCTGCCATACTTCTGTGCTCCACCAACCCACGCAAAGTTTTACAGGTGCTTTCAGGCCAAACTTTCATAGTTCTTAGAACTCTTGGAGGAAGTTCCCCATTTTTTTGTGTGTGTTTGCATTGCAGGAACTAAGAAGAGCTGTAGTCTTTATAATGCTATTTTGAGGGACTTTTTTAGCCCCTACTTCAAGGTAGGTACTCTCTCAGCACAAAAGGAGCCATGAGTGATGTAAGTGTACAGTGATTAGTCCAGATGGAGGTGCATGTTGATTGATTGAGCACAAGCCAATGCAGCACTGGCAACCACCATTTTTTAAAACCTGTGTAAAACCATGTTTAAAAAAAAGTCAAAGTTCTTCATGTGCCAGGACCTTGTCTTCCCAGGCAGTCTCCCATCCCAGTACTAACCAGGCCCTTAAGGCACATTGGGCGGTGCTGATCTCTGCTTCTATAGCCCTTGGCCTTTCGCCTATACAGCTAGGGTTACAGTGGGGGGCCGGTACTCTGGTAACTGCAAGACTTTGACTCCCCACTCACATCTGTATTGCAACATGCAATTTTTAATGTAATTTTTTTTATTTTATTTTATTTTCTCTCCTTTTTTTAATTATTATTTTTTTTCTGTGTTTGATGTTTGAGTGTTTTGGTCCGCCGGTTGCGGTGTAGCTCCGGACCCAGTTTTGGGCGTCGGTTCCCTCCAGGCCTTGGTTCGCTGTGGGTGATGCCTGTGCTCCCAGCTATGGACTGCAGTTAGCTCGTTGCTCATTTTAACATCGTGGTTGTCCAGCGCTCTGTGCTTTAATGCTTGGCGTGATGTTCCGAGTGATGTTGCTCGGTGGCGTCGTGGCAGCTGTGCAGGCGGTTTGGGACACACCAGCGCTCTGCATGGTGGTGCTTCTGTGCTTGCTTTGTGGATCCATGGCGTGGTGTTCGAGTGATGTTGCTGGCGGCGTCACGGCAGCTGTGCTGGAGATGTGGGACTTGTTTTCATGTGCCTTTTGGTGGGACTGTGGCCACTACACCACTGGAATGATATCCTGACCTCTATTTGGTGAACTTTTTTTTCTGCTTATTATTGTAAAGCAACCTTGGGTTTTGAGAAAGGCACTATATACATTGATTTTATTATTATTATTATTATTATTATTATTATTATTATTATTATTAACATGCCTTGCCAGATGGCAATAGGTATCATTTTTATGATGGTCTTTGGTATGACCCAACCACAAGTAGAACTCGCAATCTCCTGATCAAGAGGTGGACATATGAACCACTAGGCCAACTCACAGTAAACCATGTAAACAACAGCTCTTAAGGTTAGCATTAAAAAAAATGGAGAGAAAAATAGACAAATGGACTGGCAGAGAAATTCAGACTTTATTGATGTACGACGGAGGAAATGCAGCATGATTTTGATGTGTCTAAGCAAAACGAGGATACAGTGGACTGTCTCCTGGGCCTGTTGGTTGTACAAGCCTGTAATGAGCCCTGGCACATGTACAACCTCAGACCACATAATCAACCTATTTCATAATGGAGAATTATGTGTAAGGCATGATTGTATGCAATCTTCACACTGCTTACCGTTACACATTCTCTATTCCCTCAAGCATGTGGCAGATATACTGCCTTGATAATTTAACTGTAGTTGAAAGAGAAACAGAAACATGAGAAGAGTATGAATGCAGTTGTCACTTGCTTATAAGAGGTTTTATTCATTTTTAGAGTTGCAGCCCCTTAAACTTTTCAAATATCCACAAAGAAAACAAGTACTTATTGATATCATGAAACTTTTTTTTGTAAGGAGACACTTATTTCACATTAATGGAAAGAGTCTTCAGTGTTGGGGTTTTGG
This sequence comes from Neoarius graeffei, assembly GCF_027579695.1. NCBI lineage: Eukaryota > Metazoa > Chordata > Actinopteri > Siluriformes > Ariidae > Neoarius > Neoarius graeffei. Next base: position 94,426,842 of record NC_083572.1, read on the forward strand.
AACAGTTTTCCATCATGGGAAAGTGTTCAGGATTATTATTTGCATTATTTTGTCTGATTAACTTTCAACACCTATGAGCTTCCAGGACATTCTACAACATGAAACATAACTGTAAATTCATTCTCATTCTCATCTCATTATCTCTAGCCGCTTTATCCTGTTCTACAGGGTCGCAGGCAAGCTGGAGCCTATCCCAGCTGACTACAAGTGAAAGGCGGGGTACACCCTGGACAAGTCGCCAGGTCATCACAGGGCTGATACATACAGTAGACACAGACAACCATTCACACTCACATTCACACCTACGGTCAATTTAGAGTCACCAGTTAACCTAACCTGCATGTCTTTGGACTGTGGGGGAAACCGGAGCACCCGGAGGAAACCCACGCGGACACGGGGAGAACATGCAAACTCCACACAGAAAGGCCCTTGCCGGCCCCGGGGCTCGAACCCAGGACCTTCTTGCTGTGAGGCGACAGCGCTAACCACTACACCACCGTGCCGCCCCTGTCTACAGCAGAAATAAATAAAATAACAAAATGCGTCTGAAAAAATCCCAAGGGAGTCTGGAGCCAGATTCATGACATTACCTGCAGAAGTGCCAGCAGGCTGCGCGAGCTTGCACAGTTTCAGTGCACAGCCTGTGTAGACCAAGCGTTCCCATTTCTCTCTCATTGTCCGGTCTTTTGGGAAACGATGAGTACTAATCCCATCGAGATTGGTGTTGCTACACCCTCCTACGATACATCTGTTAACCATTTTAATAATTACGTGATAACGAATAACTTTGCAGAAAAACACCAGGTCATTTTCTCATAAACAAACCAGCACTGACGTAGGATTCAGAGGGAGGCGTCCCGCACATGACGTCACGAAAATCAATGTTTACTGGGAAATCCAAATGCCAAGTTTTTTCAGAGGCGGACCAATTTGCCTCAAATGGCTTGATTTCAACTGAATTTTTCTGGTATTGCGCAAGGTAAAAAAATTGCACAAAATGCAAAATGTGACAGATATTTGACCAAAGTTAAATATAAAACAGGAGAATTACATTGATCTTACTCTTGAATTTACCCGTGATATGCATGTTAACCTTTGAAATGTAGTTGAAATAATGTCATTTGTTGTTTCAGTGTTGAAAGAAATGTTGAAACAATGTTTTCATGCTCACAGTTGTAAGAAGGTTAACAAAATACTTATAAATTAATGTTGAAATTTTAACAAGATCTGTACATTGAATTGAAAATGTCAAAATTCAAATTAGTATTATGATAATCAGTATTACTTTAATGGCATGATATATTTTGATCATAAGACCACTTAAAAAAATCTAAATTTATGTTAAAAATATAACAATTATTATGATCAACATTGATGCAAGACCTTAGTTTATCCATGTTGAAAAGTAAGACATTGAAACAGCCTCGCAAGATCAATGTTGATTTGATTTTCAAAATGACACAAAATTCAACAGGGATTCAACCTTGATCTTGGTGTTGATTCACCCGTGAACTGACAGTGAAATGCCTGCTGGATTTGTTGTGGAACAAATAGGACAGGAATATTATCGTCCATAGAAATAACTTGGCTCTCAGTGCCTGGCTCTCAAAGCAATCACAAGACACAAAAGACTATTCAGCCATCGAAGAGAACATGTCAGTGTACAAAGCAGTGTTTCTGCTGCTGGATGCTTTCCCACTGGATCACTGACAGATGAGAGCTTGAAGAAATGAGCCTCAGATCCTCCATTTAAAATCTAAGCATCATTACATGAGGCAAGTCATATGGATAAATAGCTGTTGTGAGTATTTATATTTAATATGTGTAAAGTGTTGTACTATATGTAAGGAAACATACAGGAGATTATCATCATTTTTTTAACAGCCAGATTCTTGCCCAAACTGATAATCACATCATCAGATTTTCTTTGGTTAATCAGACACAAGTTACATCACCACACCTGCTAGAGCAGCTGGGGGTTAGGTTCCTTGCTCAAGGGCACTTGAGCTAATCCTGCTGGCTCAGGGAGTCAAACCAGCAACCTTCCGGTTCCAAAGCTGTTTCTCTAACCATTTGGCCATGGCTTTAATGCTGATATATATATATTTTTTTTTTTTGGAGGGGGGGGCAAACAAACAAATATGATTATTTTATCATAAAATTGTTCTAATTGTATTATTATATTTCATATCATTATCAGTGTATTATTATTCTTAGCAAAGCAATTTGCTAATGCTAGCTTTTTTCTTCTTCCTTTTCTTTAAAAAACATATTCTGATGGCGTATTAGGGCCATTGTCCTAGAGCCCAAAATAAAAATAAATAAAATAAAACAGAGCTTTTCTGATTTTTTTGTTTTTTAATTGCAAATTTCTGACTTTATAATCTCGCAAATATCCACTTTTTTTCTTGTAAATGTATGACTTCAAATTCTCGAAAATATTACCCCTGCCTCAGTGTTTCTTAAATGTTATTTATTTATTTATTTATTTATTTATTGTCTCCCTTCAATGGCCCTAATACACCATTTTATTCTTCTTATTAATCTGCTTATAGTTATGCTTATCATAGTGGAACGCTTGTGAAACAAGTTACGTCCTGTTGTCACTTATTGCAGGTATAAAGAGTCATTCCCTTACCAGACTTTGTCTTTTTTAATAAGACAAAAACAAGCAAAAAAAAAAACAACTTGTGTTGCTGAGAAACTACAGAGCCGTCCATCCTGTGTCAGAAAGGTGTAACATTTCAGCTTTATGTCTGACTGTTACAAAGTGTTGATAGTAGAGACTCCTTTCAAAAATATTAAATAAATATCTCTTTGTTTAAAAGTTCACCATATCAGTAATTACACACAGCTTTTTTTTTTTTAAGTCGTTTCCGTCGAGCGTCCTTTCCTGCATGTTCAAATATGTATATGTATAGAAACCGTAGTGTACTTATTGTAACTTACTGGTATGTTCATACAGTATATGGTATATGCAGGGCCGTCGACGGGGGGGACAACCGGGTATTTTGTCCCGGGCCCAGGCATGAGGGGGGGGCCCAGAACTGGTCCCTCATGAAGATGCCATTAATCATTCTGTTTCATTTCAAAATGTGTTGATTTGGGGGAGTTAACTGGTGACTCTAAATTGACCGTAGGTGTAAAAGTGAGTGTGAATGGTTGTCTGTGTCTATGTGTTAGACATAATTGAATTGAATATTTGCATTCAATGAATGATTTCTGGTTCTTTTGCCTTTATTGTCTTCGAAAATAGATTCAAGAACCCACGTACCACCCCTAATGCAGAAATGGTTTGGTCTTTGATTAAGGCGCCAAATAACATGGCACTATAGAGATCTTGCAGTCACGTGACCGGAAAGTACACAACCGCCATCTTGTCGGTCAAAAACACCGCTGAATACTGCTGCACTCGTGTGCAGAATGGATCAATTTCAACCGACGGACTACACGGCTCATTTTTCTAATGAACAGATAACTAGATATATGTCTAAAATAAACGATCTACAGATTTGTGGCCCTTATGGCTTACCGGACGGAGTTTTCACGACCGGATTTTGAACTGCCAGCGGAATACCCGGACGTGTATGATTACCTCATTAACTTTCCCTCGCTGTTCAGTGGTGAAGCACTGCGTGCTTATAAACCTCTGCACAGTTATCTTTACAGAAATTCAGGATTTCTGTGAAACAATTTAGTTCTTGTTATAGCAGCTGTAAGCAGTTCGTCATTCCAGCCCAAAGACCAGCCTGTTTTTTTCAATGTCTTGAAATTAGTAATAAATAAACAAACAAAATGTACAGCCTATCATGTTACTGGGAAACCAGAACCCACTGTGTCCTGACTAAAAATAAATTAAAAAAATAAATAAAAAATTGCAAATAAAATAATAAAAAAACAACAACTCAAAATTACTGCCTTGTCTCTGGCACTGGAGACTCCTTCCACAAATACTCACTCTCTCTCTATAGGGTTCATCCGGAATCGCAGTGCGGTTTCCGAATGAACAGGTCTACCATTGACATGATTTTCTCCCTCCGTCAACTCCAGGAAAAATGCAGGGAGCAATGGCAACCACTCTTCATAGCCTTCATAGACCTCACAAAGGCTTTTGATCTAGTCAGCAGAGACGGCCTTTTCAAGATCCTTCCAAAGATCGGATGTCCACCCAAGCTCCTCAGCATCATCAGATCCTTCCATGAAGACATGAAGGGTACTCTGATCTTTGACGGCTCCAGATCTGGCCCCTTTGAAATCCGTAGCGGAGTGAAACAGGGCTGCGTTTTGGCGCCGACCCTGTTTGGGATCTTCTTTGCCATTCTCCTAAAGCACGCTTTCGGCTCTGCAACAGAAGGCATCTACCTCAGCACCAGATCGGACAGGAAACTCTTTAATCTCTCCAGATTGAGAGCTACTGGTAAATCCAAAGTCCAGCAGTGAGTCCTGGACTCTACATAGCCGGCAGGAATGAATATTGGATGCCTTCCATATGCGTTGCCTCAGACGGATACTAAACATCACTTGGCAGGACAAGATACCGAACAACGAGGTCTTAAAGAGAGCTAAAATCCCAAGCATGTTTGTGTTGCTGAAGCAGAGGCGCCTGCGCTGGCTGGCCATATTGTGAGGATGGACAAGGGGCGAATCCCCAAAGATCTGCTGTATGGAGAGCTTATCCAGGGAAAACGACCTTTAGGCAGACCCCTCTTGCATCTTGCATAAAGACACCTGTAAGAGAGACTTTAAGGCCATGGGGGTTGACATCAACTCATGGGAAACTCTGGCCTCCGAGAGATCTACCTGGAAGCGCACTCTACAGCAAGGCATCTCCAAGTTTGAAGAGGGGCGGGTTTTGCTTAATGAGACATAAAGGCAGAAAAGAAAGGCCAGGAGTCAAATGTTAGAAGCCTCCACGTACATCTGCCAGCGGTGCGGAAAGGATTGTCATTCCTGCATTGGCCTCTGCAGCCACTCCAAATGCTGCAAGACTCCTACTGTGTGAAACCCATAATCTTTCGAGACCGATGGGTGCCTATTACTATATATAAATTACCAGCTGGGAGGTCCGTATCGTGAAATACCGTGACCGAGGTCTTGAAAATATTGACCGAGGCCTCTGGGCCGAGGTCAGTATTTTCAAGGCCGAGGTCATGGTATTTCATGATACGGACCAACCTTAAGCTGGTAAATAATATATATATATATATATATATATATATATATATATATATATAAATATATATATATATATATATATATATATATATATATATATATATATATATAATTTTTTTTTTTATCAAATTCTAACAGAAAATGAGAGCGCCTGAAAGGGAAACCATATTTAGAACAAACCTGCTACAAGCTTGTTTTTGGCTTTCTCCTGAAATGTTTTCTTTTATTTCGTCTTCATCAGGGTAGTAAAACTCACTTTCGCTGTGAACACTGTCATTATCGCTATCCATGCTGTAAAATTAATGCTATTATACTGAGAAATGTGAAAACAAATGTTGACAAAAAATTGCCACCATGTTTGTTGTTGTTGTGAACAAGAGATTCGCCAAAGGTCCATAACCGGGGTCTGTATCATAGGATTCCGGACCGCTCACGAGACAATCAGAGCACACAATTTGATGGAAACCGGACTGTGGAAAAAAAAAAATATATGTGCAGCATCTGCTATACAAATCCCTGTATAAATTATTTCTATAGAACTGATGACATTATGATAATGGAACTACTGCCAGAGCTGCTGTTATAAAAAAAATAATCTAAACCTTTTGACCAATCAGAGCTGAGCCTTCAGCATCGGCAGAAGAAAATAGAAAAAGTGCATCAATAAGATAAAATGTATAAAAGAGGAATATATCTTGTTCTTCCTGACCGTACTGATTTAGAGCGTGCTGACGTTTAGCACTCAGATTTATTTGTAAAGCTGCTCTGCACTCTTGTGGGTACATGAGGAAATTGCATAAGACAACTGCAGCTGTACTGTATCCACTCTGATATGTTGGTGATTAGTATGTGTCTCTCCGTGTTCTTCTGCAGAGACTTGGGGATTAGTCTTGAAATGATCTTGGTCTTTCAATGAGAAATTGACAACACATTAAATCTGAATGACTGTAGCTGGGGCTGGGAGATGGGACGGTGGTGCAGTGGGTGGCACTCTCGCCTCACAACACGCAGGATCTTGGTTTGAACCTGGCAGCCAACTGGGGCCTTTCTGTGTGGAGTTTGCATGTTCTCCCCATACCTGCGTGGTTTCCTCCTACAGTCTAAAGACATGCTAATGAGGTCAACTGTCAAGTCTAAATTTCCCATAGGTGTGAATAAGATTGAGAATTGTTCCCAGAACAGCTTTAATGAGCCACTGCTATAGATTCTACACATCTCTGAATCTGCACTGGAGTGATGAACACCATGCTTCCTCAAGATATTCCCTCAGTTAGTGTTTTGATGATGGTCATGTACAGTAGAACACGGTCAAACACATTACTCCAAAATGTCTAATGAGTTATATTATTTTCATTCGAATCAAATCATTCATTAGTCTTTGTACCTTGTAGATGGGGGCGGAGTCATCCTGGAAGACATGACACCCACCAGGATAAAGGTGATCTGAAGATCAGAAGAACTTCTTTCATTGCATTGATTTGCAGTGACACTTTACTTGAAACCTACAAATGACATTTTACAGCCAACAATATCGTGGCGCAAAATTAAAAAGTTTAAGTTTGGCACTAAATCAGCATCAATTAAAAAACAAATACAAAAAAACCCTTGAAAAATAGAACGTTGACATTGGAACACTTGTTTTGAAATTAACTTTTGGCACTGAAAAGATTTCCACTGAAATAAAAGCCAGTCATTAAAATAATCCAAGATTCCAATAAATAACAAACAGAACACACTTGATCCTTTTTTTTCATAATAATTGCAATCTTGGCGGCACGATGGTGTAGTGGTTAGCGTTGTCGCCTCACAGCAAGAAGGTCCGGGTTCGAGCCCCGTGGCCGGCGAGGGCCTTTCTGTGCAGAGTTTGCATGTTCTCCCCATGTCCGTGTGGGTTTCCTCTGAGTGCTCCGGTTTCCCCCACAGTCCAAAGACATGCAGGTTAGGTTAACTGGTGACTCTAAATTGACTGTAGGTGTGAATGTGAGTGTGAATGGTTGTCTGTGTCTATGTGTCAGCCCTGTGATGACCTGGCGACTTGTCCAGGGTGTACCCCGCCTTTCGCCCGTAGTCAGCTGGGATAGGCTCCAGCTTGCCTGTGACCCTGTAGAAGGATAAAGCTGCTAGAGATAATGAGATGAGATAATTGCAATCTTATTATTTATGTTAATTTAGATTTTTTTTGTTTATCCTTATGTGCTTTTTTTAAATAGCAATCTTTGCTTTGTTTCTTCATGTCAGTCATTTTGAGTGCAGATTATTTATTTATTTATTTATTTATTTATTTATTAACACTGAAAATCTTTTTCAATGTCAGTGCTTTTCAGTGTCAACTTACTGTTTCTGTTTTGTTTTGGAAAGTGAGGGGTTTGGAGGAGAGGGTCAAGAAATGTGTTTCTTACATATATTTGAATGGAGATCAATCAATTTTCATGGATTTCTATTTTTTTTATTTATTTAATTACTTACTTGTGACAGAAACCGATGGAGTTACTGGCATGATTTTCAACAGTTTTTTTTTTTCTTTTCCCAATGACAAACTTAAAATCTCTGGGTTTTTTTTTATTGCCAAATTTGAGGTCTCTAATTTTTTTTTCAGTTTTTTCCCCAATGCCAAATTTAAAGTCTCTGATTTTTTTTTCAGTTTTGTTTATTGCCAAACTTGAAGTCTCTGATTTTTTTTCCCAATGTCAAACTTAAAGTATCTGATTTTTTTCATTGCCAAACTTCAAGTCTCCGTTTTTTTTTTTTTAATTCCAATGCCAAACTTAAAGTCTCTGATTTTTTTTTCAGTTTTTTTTATTGCCAAATTTGAATTCTCTGGATTTTTTTCCAGTTTTTTTTTTTTTTTTTTAATTGCCAAATTTGAATTCTCTGGATTTTTTTTTCAGTTTTTTTTTCATTGCCAAACTTGTAGTCTCAGATTTATTTATTTATTTATTTATTTATTTATTAATACAGTGTTTTTGTGTGTACCAAACTTGGAAGTTTTGCTTCAAGACTGTATTCCTAGAGTCTTTTTTTTTCTAAAGAACTTTTTGAATGATGGATTTTTGGATGGCTGCCATAGAGAACTAAAAGGGAAAAATATTCATGGGGGGATTAGTATTCTGTTTATTGTAACAACAAAAAAAACTGAGTGGAAAAAAGAATTATGGATAAACAACTTTTTAGGGAACCAATAATTTTTATAGCATCTATAAAAAGAACATTGATTGGCATACTGTATTTATTTTTCAAGAGTATATGCAAAATTCATAGGAATTCCAACAAACAAGATTAATTTTATTCAATCCATGACCATTACACCTGCACTTCCCTGATCAGTGCCACCAGGGTAAAAAATAGGTACCCTATGGGTACATAGTTTTCTGATCCCATGTCCATACAGTAAATATAGCACATATACATGTTATCAATTATACTCGCCTCATCTCTTGCAAGCATCATGAAGCTGTGAGCAGCATCAGGGCTTGTAGTATTTTGGTTACCAATTTTGTTTACTGTGTTTTGTTCAAAATACAGCGCTGTGGACTAGATCTATTTTCCAAATAGTAAGAAAGCAATTGTTCATGCATTGTCTGAAGAGTATTATTTAGTACTAATGAGCACATTTTGTTTCACAAGTATAGTGTAGAGACTCTAAAATAAACAATTTTAAAAAAGTGAATAGCAGAAGTTTGACCAATTATACTTTTAACTTTTACTCTTTGTTTTCACATTTGTCAAAGAATATATCAGAAATTTATTTTAAAAATTATTCATTGAACAACATAAGTACTCATTACTCTTGTTGAATGGCTGGAATACTTAGCCTAAATATCTGCCAAAATGCTAAAAAAAACAAAAAAAATTACAAAACCTTTCATTTAACCTTTCAGAAGGACCAAACAAAAGCTGTGATAATCAAAAGGTAAATTTTCTTAAAATAAACACCACTAACTTGATATCCAATCAGTAGCCTTGGCGAACCACAAGGTGAATTTCATTTATCTTTTTATCTGCTGATCATCTTCCGATACTACAAAGTTATAACGAGGTTTCTCTTATTTCGTTTCTGGTTCTGATTGGTTCCAAAGTTTATCAAGAAGTAGAATGGGTAATCGAACTTGATCAGGATAAGTGCTGATTGGTTACGAAGTTTGGCTATTGTTACACTCATTCTTACATTCTTATACTCATTTTTGTGTACCTTTGATAATGCGAGATCAACTGTTCATATCGCGAGATCCTGATTCACTGTTCTGGTGATTGTAATGCTTATGTATATGCGTATGTGCTATTGTTATCCTTATGCATATGCGCATGCACAGTGCGCGATTGTTACACTCTTACATTCTTACAGCATGACGACATAATGACTACTGCCTCTATATGATGCGATAGCCACAAAAAGAAGTTATTGCTTGATTGAAAATTCATTTTCAACACACAAACTAACTCCAAATAAGGGCTTTATGAGGGGTATTAACATGCACGAAGCTGCACGACTAAAACTGTATGAACAACTGATGTTTTTATAACACACAAGTATGGTACATCCAATCTTATTTGGTGCCCATCCCCTTACACTTCCAACCATATGGTAGCTTGTAAGTGAAAAACACATTCAGGTTCAGCACACCTTTGCCTTTAAAGGGCCGCAGGGGCTTCACTGAAAAACTAAAGGCAAAAACAGCCAAAGGGGCTCCACACCAGCAGTAGACTCGAAGGAGCTGCTGGATGGCCATCATAGGCTCTTTAGATGCTCTTTTTCCATTAGATCTTGTGTTTACAGTAATTCCATCAGGGTGTCCATTCACACTCCTCACCATACTCCAAGGAGTCATGGGGGAGATGGTTTAGTTACTGACCCTGCAGCAGGTAGTGCTGGATTACAGGATACCAGTAGCAGGTCTCCTGACTTGATATGACTTAATTAGGTAAAAACACATTACACAACAGTGGATCAGAAAACATAAGAAAAAATCAACAAGAAAACCAAAACAGCAGCATTAAGAGTATGAGGCGAGGTCATCACTCAACATCACATACTCACTGCTGATTGGCTACAACATGTGTCAATCTGAGAGAGCGCAGAATAGAGCTGGAAGATGTTTAGAGTTAAAGGAAATATGAGCCTAAATTAATCTACTGATATTTTTATTCATGCTTATTTTTAGCACAGGACTGCTTCAAGGAAGACAGGTTATTCAGAAGAAAGATTTATTTCTCACTACGACAGCAAAAACAACTTTATGTTAAATTGCTGTGACTAGTCTTTACATTACAGGCATTTAGCAGATACTCTTATCCAGATTAGCATACCCAGAGCAGCCTGGGGAGTAGGTGCCTTGCTCAAGGGCACTTCAACCATTCCTGCTGGTCTAGGGTATTAAACCAGCAACCTTTTAGTCCCAAAACTGCTTTGCTAACCATTAGGCCATGGAAGACTAATGAGATCATAGACCAAAAAAGATGCTATTATATTTTTTATGCTAGTTGTACATCGTGTCCAATCAGCAACAAGCATCTGACATGTCCTTTGAATTTAAACGATGTTAATGTCTTTCTGATTTTACTGTTGTATGATTTGTTTTATTGTTGCCTTTTTTTTGTTTACACTGTTCATCGATGTTTTTAAAGATGCTTTCTGACACATATCCACAAAAATGGAACACCAAGAATAAAACCATAAAAAAAAAACAGCAACAAACAGCTCGAAACCCAGTTGTGTTATGTACACCACCAGGGGGCTCTCTTGTCAACCGTTTCAGAACCAACTCTGATTAACTCAATGCACAGTTTAATTTGATGTGATAATCAAAATAATTTGCAAATATATTTTCCATTATCCACGTTATAGCAAACACTGTTATTCTTGAATAAATCTACATATTATACTTGTTAATCAGATTACATAAAATAAGATTATTTTATCGCTGTACAAGTACTGTGAGATATTGTCTGGAGCTAACCAGTGGAGTCGATGTAACATATTAATAAAACACTCTTCAGCTTGGTTGTTTGTTCACTCTGTCTTGAGACCTTTGGCTATAAATGATTGCAACATTATCCAAATGACATACAGTGGAGATCAAAATTAGAGAACAACCAATAATTTGCGAAATTTTAAAGTCACTGCTGATACAGATTTGAAATTATCCTAACAGGAATAGAAGGGCAGGGTTTTTTTTTAGCATATTTCATAATTTAAGTATATTCTGGAGCACAGTATAATAATCTTAAATGAGAAATTTGAGGAACAAATCTGATCAAAATTAGAGAACACTTTCAGATACCTCCCAGTTATTGGTGTTAATCTGCCACCTGGTGACAATTTTGTTAATTATTTGACAAGCCCTGTTTATCGAGCAGCCCTCCTAGTTACTTTGCAAGATGGAAAGCCGCTCTAAGGTGACTGAAACCCTGCAACAGCAGGTGGTCCAGATGAAAGCCAAAGGGATGACCCTCTCAGCCATTGCAAGAGAAGTTGGGCATTCCAAGTCTGTGATTTCTAGAATATTGAAGATTTACAATGATACTAATTCATCTGAGTCCCCCAAAATGGCTGGTCATCCACGTAAGACAAATGCATGAGAGAACAGGATCATGCAGAAACTCTCAGTAGGGAATTGGTTCCAACACTGCAGCTGGAATTGCTCACCAGTTCAGTGCTGAACAGGTCAAAGATCTGTCTCGGCATACAGTGTCTTGCCGTTTAAGACAATTCAGACTGAAAGCCCACTCTGCAGTGACCAAACCTCTCATAAGTAGAAAGAATAAAAAGCCCAGACTAGCCTGTGCTGAGGAGTATGTTGTATGGACAGAGGAGAACTGGTCCAAAGTTCACTTCAGTGATGAGAGCAAGTTCAATTTATTTGGGTCTGATGGGAAACATTATGTTCGGCGTCGAACTTGAGAAAGACAGAATCCATCCATCCATCCATCCATCCATCCATCCATCCATCCATCCATCCATCCATCCATCATCTATAGCCGTTTATTCTGTTCTACAGGGTTGCAGGCAAGCTGGAGCCTATCCCAGCTGACTATGAGTGAGAGGAGGGGTACACCCTGGACAAGTCGCCAGGTTATCGCAGGGCTGACAAGTCCATTAAATTTGGAGGAGGAAGCGCCATGGTTTGGGGGATGTTTTCTGCAGCAGGAGTTGGGCCTCTTGTACAGCTACATGGCAGGGTGAATGCAAATGTTTATCAGGATCTCCTTCAGCAACATGCAATTCCTTCACTACGAGCGTTTCCCAATCGGCTTACAATTTTCATGCAAGACAACACCCTCTGTCACACTGCAAAATGGATAAAGCAGTTCCTTGAAGCTAAGAACACTGAAACAATGAAATGGCCAGCCCAAAGTCCAGATCTAGACCTAATATAGAATCTCTAGAAAATCCTTGGTGACAAAGTAATGGCTAAGAAACCCATTACAGTTACCAAACTGTGGAAGACTGCAAGAAGAATGGACCAAGATCAAACCAGAGCAGTGTGAGAAACTAATGATGTCCTGTGGGCACAGATGTGCTGAAGTCAATCAAAGCAAGGGCCTCTACACTTCCTATTAGTCTAGGACCTGGCTTAGACATGTATGCACATAATTTAGGAGAGGATAACTAAACTGTTATAGGCTAATTTGACCCCAAGTAATAACTTGGGATGTGTGCCAAAAACGCTATCCGGGGCAAACAGCCTGAAAATGACCAATCCAAGATGGCTGCCGGTATTACGGTATTATTATTGTGTTACTCTTTGTGTTCCTGACCCTGGTTAATGTGACACATAAACAGTAATAATGTGATGTTAAAAGTTGTATTGGTGGCTGTTAAACATTTAGGATCTCAAAATATTGCTACCTACTAAAGTACCGTAAATCCTCTAATATAGGCCGGGGCCTTTATTTCACTCAAGTGCATCTTGGTCCAGGCCATTATTGGAAGGAGGCCAGAATTAGAGGCAGGCCTCTATTTCTATTTGAGCAAAACAGACTACCAGTGGAATGAATAAAAACGAGATTTTGTGTCTATTTGTCAAGTTGATGCTTGGTTGCCTGGTTACCACCAGACCTACCGGTAATCACAATCAGGGGCGCCTGCAGGGTTGAACTGTAAGGTACGCACTAGCGGTGTAAACCCCCCCCCCCCCAAAAAAAAAAAAAAAAAAACGCTTGCGTGCTGCAGTTTCTATGAAGAGTCGATCTATAGGCTTATACACAAAACAACGATAGAACTTTAACTTGAAATTGAACAATAGCCTTCCATGAACACAGGCTGATATTTGAACAACATATGTGAACTACACACGACAATAAACAATAAACTCTTTATAGCCTCGATTAGAATCTAGTGAACTTGCTCAGCACTACCGCATGCACGACTCTGACACACACTGTAGTGCAACGTGGGGTACATAGACTCGTTGAAAAACTCCTCGGGTATTTTTCTGAGTTTACCGAAAATCAGAGTAGAAGGAGCCACCCACCCTCTGTCTGGTTTGAAGCGGTTCTGTAGGACATTGAGCTTTACAGAGTCCGGTGCACATTTTAAGGCATCTGGTTGAAGTTTACCTATGTCTGATAAATCTAATGTCAGTGATAGCGGGCTGACTCATGGCTCATTAGTAAAACTATCTGATGGCTCATTTGTCAGCAAGGTGGAGCAACCATCTACTTCTGATCGTAAGGGACATGGGGGAGATGTAGGTGTTCTTATATGAAATTCACTGGATGTATGGCTAGTTTCAAACTCAGAGGTAGATGAAGGCAATTCCCTCAAAGGAACTGAGCTAGCATCCAGCTGCAGCGTACTGCTGCTAGGTTGCGGAGGAGTGGAAGCTGCCGGTGCCGTGTTACTAGCTGATACTGGAGAGGACTGGCAAGCAGATGACACCCCTGGATCACTGCTTTTGGACTTTTTCGTAAAAGTCTGAAACAAGCTCGTTTGTTTCAGGGTTCGTTTACTCATTTTTGACTCGCTTCTCAATAAATTCTCGCACAAGCTCTGACTACTGACGATTGTCTGTCTCCGTTTCTCAAAACTGGAGAGAATCTCAGTGGTGCAAGAAAAGTATATCTGCATTGACCAATGAGCTTTCTTGGTCACGCACACCCCGCCCACTCCTGAAGCACACAAATGCGCCGGCACACACACGTCTCTCTCTCTCTCTCTCTCAAATTATGTTGCATTGCCAAAGCATTCAGGTAACAATTATAATTAAAAAAAAATATCTCTCTCCCCAAGGTACGCCTAGTGCGTACGGCCATACGCCTGGCGGCGCCACTGATCACAATTGTCTTTCAGATCGGAACGATTGTGTAAGGCCACTATGATCTCAGAAACATCGTTGGTTATAGCCCCGGCCTGTATTAGAGTCCGGCCATTATTTACCTCCTCCGACAGCGAGACCGGCCAATATTAGAGTCCCGGCCAGTAATGGAATACAGGCCAGTATTAGAGGATTTACTGTAATAAGTTTTGTTTTGTAGTTTTCACTTGAAGTTAACATTCCATTAATCATAATAGTATGATTGAAAATACAATTTCTTTATATTAATCAAATTCTTATACTCTCCTAAATTATGCGCATAGGTTTCCCAATTCCATGATTTCATGTTTGAGGTAGGGTTATTCTGTTTTTCTCATGTTTTCTGTGAAACTGCAATTTTGGCCAATTTTTGGTGTTTTTTTTTTTTTTTTTTTTTTACCTTGCCCTTGACCATAGCTTGCTCCCTTTTCCTTCAATCATTAAAATGATGTCACTAACCCCATACCCCCCAAAAAACATAAAATGAGGTATTGCATATACTTTTGTGGTGAGTGGGTCAAAAATTGATATTTTCAATATGGCTACCAGCAGCCACCTTGGATTGGTAATTTTCAGCCTGTTCGCCCCGGATAGCAATTTTGGCACACATCCCAAGTTGTTCCTTGGGTTCAAATTAGCCTACAATAGTTGAGTTATCCTCTCCTAAATCATGTGCTTACATATCTAACCCAGGTCCTCTACTATATTAAGTTTGGTATCTTGTTTCCCTCAAAAAATTGAGTTTTAATCTTCTCTTCTGCTACAATGGCTACTGTTCTAGTTTTGATCAGGTGGTGTGGTGGTGTAGTGGTTAACACTGTCGCCTCACAGCAAGAAGGTTCTGGGTTCTGAGCCCAGTGGCCAACGGGGGGCTTTCTGTGTGGAGTTTGCATGTTCTCCCCATGTCTGCATAGGTTTCCCCCACAGTCCAAAGACAGGCAGCTTAGGTTAACTAGATACTCTAAATTGCCCATTGATCAAGCATGGAGAGGGATGGGCTCTGCCAAGTTTAAATGCCCTAGACACGCCAATGATGGACTGTTAAAATGTCATCAGTAGTGCTCCTATGGCCCTTGCTGGCTATGGGATGAAGAAGAATTTTGATCACAGTGTTTCACACACACAAAAGAAAAAAAATATTATATATATCAGCTGGATAGTACAGTGGTAATGCTCACTGACTATGACGCAGGAGATCGGGGTTCGAATCATCCAGTACATCATCTAGTAAGGGTCCTTAGGCAAGACCCCTCATGATATATCAGCCTACCTCAGGAATGAGTGAAGACATAACTGATAGAGTCATACCGGCTCAGACGTTGCCCTAGTCAACAAGGTCTGCGTCAGTTGCTAGGGAACCAGGGCAAACTGATGAGAAATGGGCTACTGGAACAAGACATCGATGGACAAGGACAGAAAATATGGATTTGCTGGAATGCTACTATACAAGCAATCCCAGAGAGAGAGGGGAGATCATGGACACAATCATGGAGATGCTTGGACACAAGGTGGGCTCGGGACATAACATAACCATGGAAGAGATGATTAGAAGCCAAGATAAAGGCAGCACAGAGATAAGTTAGCCAGCTAGCTGAACTACAGAAAGGGAACATGGTGAATAAAGGGGCACCCAGGAAGTGGGTTACTTCCTCACTCGAAACTGCCAAACAGCGACTAACAGCTCTGGCCACCCAGTTGAAGAGATACACCAAGGAGGGAGAGGCCAGGAGAATAAACAAGCTGTTCTCCACTGAACCAGCCAAGGTGTACTCTCAGTGGCAGGGGAACAACAACCGGTCAGACCCACCAAGAAAAATACTGGAAAGACATATGGGAAAGAAAGGCATCACACAACACCGATGCCCAATGGTTAGTGGACCTAAGAGCTGACCACAGCAACCTCCCAGAACAAGAACCAGTAACCATCTCAATGGCATACGTACTGGCTGAAGATCCATACATACTGGCTGAAGAAGCTAACTGCACTCCATGAATGCCTAGCAGCACAGATGAACCAGCTGCTGAGGGATGAACCAGCTGCTGAGGGATGGGACCCACCCAGACAGGCAGGACAGTCCTAATCATGAAGGACCCCCAGAGGCCCCCCCAGGGACCCATCCCATCCAACTACCGGCCAATTACCTGTCTCTGCACAACATGGAAGGCCCTGTCAGGCATCATTGCGGCAAAAATGAGTAAGCATGTGGCTCAATACATGAGCGAGGCACAGAAAGGAATTGGCAGTAACACCAGCCAAGCACCAGCTACTGGTCGATAGAACAGTCGCCCGAGACTGTAAGAAGAGACAGACCAACCTGTGCACTGAAAGCCTACGACTCAATGCCACACACATGGATACTGGAATGTCTGGAACTGTATAAGATCAACAGGAACCTAAGGACCTTCATCCAGAACTCAATGGAAATGTGGAAGACAACCCTAGAGGCCAACTCAAAACCCATTGCCCAAGTCAACATCAAGTGCGGCATATACCAAGGAGATGTGCTATCACCACTGCTGTTCTGCATAGGCCTGAACCCCCTCAGTCGGATCATCACGAAGAGCGGCTACGGGTACCGATTCCGTAGTGGGGCAACAATCAGCCACCTGCTCTACATGGATGACATCAAGCTGTATGCCAGGAACGAGCGAGAAATAGACTCGCTGATCCACACCACCCGGATCTACAGCGATGACATAAGGATGTCATTCGGATTGGACAAGTGTGGCCGGATGGTCTCAAAGAGAGGCAAGATGATCCGGACTGAGGGGATTGACCTACCAGAGGGCAACATAGGTGATATCCAAGACAGCTACAAGTACCTTGGCATCCCACAGGATAATGGAAACCATGAAGAGGCCACAAGGAAGTCAACCACAGCCAAATACCTCCAGAGAGTAAGGCAGGTCCTGAAAAGTCAGCTGAATGGTAAGAACAAGGTCCGAGCCATCAACATGTACGCACTACCAGTCATCAGATACCCCGCTGGTATCATAAACTGGCCAAAGGAGGAGATAGAAGCCACAGATATCAAGACTAGAAAGCTCCTCACCATGCATGGAGGGTTCCACCCCAAGTCCAGCACCCTGAGACTATACACTAAGCGGAAAGAGGGAGGCCGAGGGCTAGTAAGCATCAAGACCACAGTCCAGGATGAAACATCGAAAATCCGAGAATACATCAGAAAGATGGCCCCAAAGGATGAACTGCTAAGTGAATGTCTCAGGCAGCAGAACCCTGATGAGAGTGCAGAGGAGGAGGAGGAACAGACAACCTGGAGGGACAAACCCCTACATGGCATGTACCACCGTCAGATAGAGGAAGTGGCTGATATCAAGAAATCCTACCAGTGGCTGGATAATGCAGGACTGACAGACAGCACAGAGGCACTAATCATGGCAGCACAAGAACAGGCCATAAGCACAAGAGCCATAGAGGCCAGGATCTACCAGAGTAGATCAGACCCAAGATGCAGACTGTGCAAAGAAGCCCCTGAAACAGTCCAGCACATAGTAGCAGGGTGTAAGATGCTAGCTGGATCAGCATACATGGAGAGGCACAACCAAGTGGCTGGGATAGTATACAGGAACATCTGCAACCAGTATGGAATAGAAGTACCCAAGTCCTAATGGGCCATACCACAGAAGGTGGCTGAGAACAACAAGGCCAAGGTTCTGTGGGACTTCAGCTTCCAGACTGACAAACAGATCCTGGCTAACCAACCGGACATAGTGGTGGTGGACAAAGAGCAGAAGAGGGTGGTGGTGATAGATGTGGCGATCCCAGCTGACGCCAACATCAGGAAGAAGGAACATGAGAAACTTGAGAAGTATCAAGGGTTGAAAGAGCAGCTGGAACAGATGTGGAAGGTCAAGGGTTGCGTGGTCCCTGTGGTAGTGGGGGCACTTGGGGCAGTAACCCCCAAACTGGGAGAGTGGCTCCAGCAAATCCCAGGAACAACATCTGAAGCCTCAGTCCATTAGAGGGCAGTCTTAGGAACATCGAAGATACTGCGCAGAACCCTCAAACTCCCAGGCCTCTGGTAGAGGACCCGAGCTTGAGGATGACATGGATACCCCCCCCCGCCGGGGGTGAGAAGGAGATTATTATTGAACCCTTTAGAATTTTCTATATCTCTGCATAAATATGACCTAAAACATCATCAGATTTTCACACAAGTCCTAAAAGTAGATAAAGAGAACCCAGTTAAACAAATGAGACAAAAATATTATACTTGGTCATTTATTTTAGGTCATATTTATGCAGAAATATAGAAAATTCTAAAGGGTTCACAGACTTTCAAGTGTGTGTGTGTATTTTTTATATATATATGCACATGCATATGCGCATGCATGCCTTGGTTATTAAAAAAAAATGTGAGTACAACAGTGGTATAACCACAGCTGATATTCCTTCATATTCTGAGCAATGAAGCTGAACAATATTTCAGAATTAATCAAATCTTTCTAAATTGTTCTCTAATTTTCATCTCCACTGTATTTCAGTGTTTTTAAAAACTACAGCATTCTGTTCTGAACCCCTGGTGCACTAAAGGCTTCCCACTCTATCTTAGTCATTTAATGTTCTGAGGAACAAAATAAATGCACTGTGTGAGAGTTCTATATAAATATATAGTTTGATATAAACATTTTTAAACATATATTATGTAAACTCCCCCTTCTCTATTTTTAAGTTCATTTATATAACAGTATCAGCTTCAGATCAGTTAACATACAGACGCAACACTTGGTTAAATCGTTAACATTGGCCATACTGACGTCTGTTCTGAGAAGGTAATCTTCAGGTCAACATTAGAATTATCACTAACGTTCGCCAGCTAGCTTGTTGCTAATGCCAATAGCTAGCTTGTTGCTCAGGTACTAGCCTGTTATTTGCTGTGCTGAAAATTCAGTCCAAAATGTTGCATGAATCTAATTGGGACTCATTTTGTCAAGAACAAGTCCACCAAAAGTTTTTATTTTTTTGTGCAAATAAATGATTAAACCATTTTCATGTAATTTCTGCTGAAAGATGTGAATTACATTGTTCTTTTTAATTTCCATTTAATTTCTACAAATAAGTGTTTACACTGATTGTTTCAGATGGAGCTTTGCTTATAACCGATCTAGAAATGATTACAATTTTAAGTTGTGGTGAATTTCTTTGCTTAATTTATCTTTTTGCTTGATCTACAGACTATGACATTCCTTTTTCTTGCCATTCTGGAACTCAAACTAGGAAGTACATGACTGGTCACAGCTGGACCCCAGGAGCAAATTGCTTTCACACCTGGTGTGGTCTGGAACAAGTTTACTTGAAACGAACACCAGATCACTGAGTTTCGGTGGACCAGAGATTGTTTTTCTGGGTCGAAAATAAGTTTTCACACTTCAGCAAACACCAAATTCTCAGGGCAAACAGACTCAGGTCTGAAGTCAAGGTGCAGGTAGAAGAGCTTTGAGGGGAAAAAAAAAAGAGGATATTTCAAGGGGTACTTCTTTAGATAGTAGGTTGGAAACTTTTCATAAAGGGAACCTGTACTTTATTGGGTTTTCTGAGCTAGCACCCAGGGCTCAGGAATGTATAGTGGATGTACAGTCACTGTCCACTTTATTAGGAACATCTGTACCTGTACAACCCAGATTCCAAAAAAGTTAGGACAAAGTACAAATTGTAAATAAAAATGGAATGCAATGATGTGGAAGTTTCAAAATTCCATATTTTATTCAGAATAGAACATAGATGACATATCAAATGTTTAAACTGAGAAAATGTATCATTTAAAGAGAAAAATTAGGTGATTTTAAATTTCATGACAACAACACATCTCAAAAAAGTTGGGACAAGGCCATGTTTACCACTGTGAGACATCCCCTTTTCTCTTTACAACAGTCTGTAAACGTCTGGGGACTGAGGAGACAAGTTGCTCAAGTTTAGGGATAGGAATGTTAACCCATTCTTGTCTAATGTAGGATTCTAGTTGCTCAACTGTCTTAGGTCTTTTTTGTCATATCTTCTGTTTTATGATGCGCCAAATGTTTTCTATGGGTGAAAGATCTGGACTGCAGGCTGGCCAGTTCAGTACCCAGACCTTTCTTCTACGCAGCCATGATGCTGTAATTGATGCAGTATGTGGTTTGGCATTGTCTCATCTCATCTCGTTATCTCTAGCCGCTTTATCCTGTTCTACAGGGTCGCAGGCAAGCTGGAGCCTATCCCAGCTGACTACGGGCGAAAGGCGGGGTACACCCTGGACAAGTCGCCAGGTCATCACAGGGCTGACACATAGACACAGACAACCATTCACACCTACGGTCAATTTAGAGTCACCAGTTAACCTAACCTGCATGTCTTTGGACTGTGGGGGAAACCGAGCACCCAGAGGAAACCCACGCGGACACGGGGAGAACATGCAAACTCCGCACAGAAAGGCCCTCGCCGGCCACGGGGCTCGAACCCGGACCTTCTTGCTGTGAGGCGACAGCGCTAACCACTACACCACCGTGCCGCCCCATAACAGACAATGTGATTATAAATAACTCGTTTCTATAACAGTGTCCTATATAGTTACAAAGTATAACTACTGTATGTAACCAGGAAATTCATTATAGTTTTAATATGAAGTCAGTTTTGTTGAGGTTATAAACTGTTCACTGATGGAAAATTGAGTGCTAAACTATGTAGTGAAAATTCATTATGTCTGATAATTATAACTATTCTTTTAAGTTCGTTTCTTAAGACACGTATTTTTGTTACCTCGCTTGTTGACAGTTTCGGCGAACACTTCCGCCTTCTTCAAAACAGTCACCAGATGTCGAGTGGTGACGTGCCTTATCAGCTGATGTTACTCTATGGAGGCGTGAATGTCCCGCCCAATGCTAGTTCACCCCAAAGATAAAATACAACTGGACAATAAATGCAATATCATATATGAAATTCCTTGCCGGTCATGCAATAAAGTCTATATTGGTGAAACGGGCAGATGCTTCCACACTCGCAGGAAAGAACACCAATTAGAATGTGAAAAAGAAACAACAAAAAGACTCACAAGATCCGAAAAAGAAAAAGCAAGCCAAGAAAACTTAAAATCAGCCATTTCAGACCACTGCAAACGACAAAATCATATTATGAATTGGGAAGAGGCCAGAGTCATTCGCGCTGAAGAGAATAGATATCAGCGTTGGATTTTGGAGGCAGTGGAGATACGTAAGCGGGCGCAGAGGACCATGAACCGGGATGAGGGAGCGTATGCACTGTCACATACCTGGAGCGCAGTCCTGGGGCAGCGACCTGACAGCAGGAGGCGTGGACTACCTGTCAAATTGGGCGGGACGTTCACGCCTCCATAGAGTAACATCAGCTGATAAGGCACGTCACCACTCGACATCTGGTGACTGTTTTGAAGAAGGCGAAAGTGTTCGCCGAAACTGTCAACAAGCGAGGTAACAAAAATACGTGTCTTAAGAAACGAACTTAAAAGAATGAGTGCTAAACTGTTCATGACAACTGCAGTTCTAAAGTTAGTAAGTTAGCTGTAGTCCTCAGACATAAAAGCATTACTGTAAGTGTCCAGAGCATCTTCCAAGTGTGACTTTCGACTGTCCATATGGGGCCGTCCTCCACAGTAGCGATGTGATGAGATTCCAGCCAGACATAGGGCATCAGGATGGATCAGGTGAATCCGAGGAGCAGAAGAGGTCAACATCACTAGTGTCTCAGGATCGACATGTAACTCAGAGAGACACACAGAGGGAAGAGATTCGGGGATGTGGGGGTTCTGCCAAATAAGTTCATGTGAAAGTTGTTAGACCATCTGATCAATCAGATTTGAGGATTCAGTGGAATCAAGGAAACAGTAGCTGGGTTTCTGTTGCAGTTTTGCACAAAAAAAAGAAGTGATATTTTAAACATTTTGACAAAACACAATTGCGAATGCTCTGTGCTTCCACTGAGTTATGCAATTAAAGCTGGATTTTCTCCTCTCATGATAACTCTTTGTTCAGAAAGGTCAAGTTTCCACTTGTTTTTCATGTCATGTCATGGGACTTAAATGCAAACATTGTGTTTCCATGTAAATTTTGGAAAATATACATAGCTTTATCAAATTGTCTGAAAAACCACCTTGTGCGAGCATAAAAACTTTTTTTTTTCGGATACTTGAGAGTTTTTTGAAATTCACATAAATGTTTCTATTAATCATTAATTTATTAATTTACATTTATTTTGCAGTTTCAAATTGCGCATTAAAGTCAAACAAAACCCAAAGATAAACGTCATTTGCCAATTACAGGAAATGCCCTGATGTGCCCTCTGCATGTTTAAATAAAAAAAAAAATATATATATATATATAAAACTTTATAACCTCAATTTATCCATTTTAAAAAAAATATGATACTGCTAAAAATAGCTTTTCCTGGTTGCAACCATTTGCACTGAAACTGGATATCTGGCTGTGACATTAGCAATACCCTAGAACGCCATTTACCTTTGTTACACAGAGCCATTAAATAAAGGCTGCTAATTCAAAATTAAATAAATAAAAAGAAAAAAGAAAAATCACCAGGCACTACTATGCTCTCTCTCTCTCGCTGTGTGTGTGTGTGCTTTCACTGCTTCAGATGGGTTAAATGCAGAGAAAGTACTTCAGTAATGTGTGACGAATAAAGGATCCTAATTCTAAAAATCTAATCAGATATTTTCTGCAACCATGTGACTTTTATTGATGACAAAATACACAAATCAACAGACTTCATTTTTATGAAGTTTAAATCTCACTCTACTAGAAAATGCATCCGCAGTACTGACACAGATACTAAAACAATCCCGTTGCCATTGCAAAAAGATTCTTGCCATCTGAAAAGATTGCTTTTCTCGGTGAATAAAAACAAACAAAAGCATGTCACATAAAATGATCAGTGATTGGGCTTATTTTACACCCAAACGCTTGACACTTGGGCATCTTTAGGGTTGTTTACAACAATTTAGATGTGATTTATCCACTAGATCTCAGCCTCGGTAAGTCATTTAGAGTGTAGGTGACATCACGATTTGTGCTCAGAATGTGTTATTTGAACCACGGAGAGAGTAAGATATCAGCGCCCAGGGACATTGTCTCATCTTATCTCATCTCATTATCTCTAGCCACTTTATCCTGTTCTACAGGGTCGCAGGCAAGCTGGAGCCTATCCCAGCTGACTACGGGCGAAAAGCGGGGTACACCCTGGACAAGTCGCCAGGTCATCACAGGGCTGACACATAGACACAGACAACCATTCACACTCACATTCACACCTACGGTCAATTTAGAGTCACCAGTTAACCTAACCTGCATGTCTTTGGACTGTGGGGGAAACCGGAGCACCCAGAGGAAACCCACGCGGACACGGCGAGAACATGCAAACTCCACACAGAAAGGCCCTCGCCAGCCACGGGGCTCGAACCCGGACCTTCTTGCTGTGAGGTGACAGCGCTAACCACTACACAACCGTGCCGCCCTAATACCAGATGTTCGAGATGGAAAAAAAAAAGCACAAACTTTAGCTTAAAAAAACATGTTTAAGTTGTAACATCAGTCTGTTGGGCCATTTCCCCGGGCGCAGCCATACTGGATTAGCCAGATATAGTGGATGGATGTATTAGGAGATGAAAATGAGGGTGGCGCTGCGTGACGTAGGATTCCACACATCTTCATTCTGTCCTGGATCTAAGATGTTTGGCCAAGTGGCTTCATCAAGTAAAGTGAGAAAACTTTACTCTTGGAAAAAGCAGAAAATCATACATGTCAGCCTATACAGAATGTCCGTATTTTATACGGATTTGATTCAATAAACGTAGTATACGGGCATATAAATAAAGTTATACGGATTCTTTAAAAAAACTTCAATATTTATTTAGAGCTATAATCAATTCCCACGATGATAAAAGAGCGCATAACATTTACAAACGTACTGTACACCACAGAAAGCGCAAACAGCCAGTAAAGAGTCTTATGAAATCGCGCGTTATCTTGTGGTAGTGAGATTTCATTCCACTTTTGATCATGCGCACACCGCATTGCGAGAATCCCGCCAACCCGGAAGTAACATTTTGTTTGAAATGTGTATTTCCACCTGAGCGACTTTCACTAGCGACTGAAAAGATTCTGAATGGGCACTCCGGCAAGATCAACACAGACACTTGCTGTGACATGCAGCCTCGTGAGGTATTGGTGCAGACTGCTAAAAAAAGCTGTCATGGAGTACAATTCAGAACATTAGAGTGACACTTTGTGTTTTTGTCGAACATTGGAGCTTTGTATTCATTCTGAAGGTTTATTGTTATTAATATTGAATAAAAAGTAACTTGGATATATCATTGTTAATTATCATTCAAATTTTAGGTAAATTATTTTAATTTGCATCTTATACGGATTTTATAAGGGAAATACGGATTTTGGAGGTTGGTTATACAGGTTTGATTGACCAAAGGTTGAGATGTATGGAAAATTGTGCAGCGAGCATTTTACAGAAGATTGTTTTGTGGAGGACTTGGATGAAAACATCACTGGGAAGAAGCGAGACACAAGGCAGAAACGACAACTGAAGCCAAATGCGATCCTGACTTTGTTTCACCACAAAACACCGACACTGGCAGCACAACAGCATACCACTGTGTCACGCATCAAACGGATGGAAGATAAGCAGGTAATTTTTTTTAAATAAACAGGAAATAAACTAGCCCCTACTTTATTTTGATTCCTTTTCTAATACTGCATTGCCATAATTTTTGTGCAGAAATGCAAACAAATTGACCGAGAAGTCACGCTAGACCATAATATTATACTATAGTCTAGTATAGCATGCACTTGTACACCTCCACTGTGCTCGCTTCAGGAAAATGACATAAAATTTTATTTATTTATTCTGTGTGTTTATGTAGTTTGATGTTTGTTTGAGTGTTTTGTCCGCCGGTTGTGGTGTAGCTCCAGACCCAGTTTTGGGTGTCGGTTCCCTCCAGGCCTTGGTTCGCCGTGGGTGATGCCTGTGCTCCCAGCTGTGGACTGCAGTGAGCTCGTTGCTCATTTTACATCGTGGTTGTCCAGCGCTCTGTGCTTTAATGCTTGGCGTGATATTCTGAGCGATGTTGCTCGGTGGTGTCTCAGCGGCTGTGCAGGCGGTTTGGACATACCAGCGCTCTGCATGGCAGTGCTTCTGTGCTCGCTTTGTGGATCCATGGCGTGGTGTTCGAGCGATGTTGCTGATGGCGTCACGGCGGCTGTGCTGGAGATGTGGGACTTGTTTTCGTGCGCCTTTTGGTGGGACTGTGGCTGCTACACCACGGGAATTACATCCTGACCCCTACTTGGTGGACTTTTTACTTTTTTTAATTATTATTTATTTATTTATTATTTTTAATTTTTATTGATTTATTTTTTTTTCCCTTGTCTATAATTGCAAAGCGTCCTTGGGTTTCTTGAAAGGTGCTATATAAATTTAACTTCTTCTTCTTCTTATTATTATTATTATTATTATTTTATCAAGCACGATGGACTTATGGCAGCCTCCCTGATAAAAAATAGTCCCGTCTATTTTCATCACTTTATATGATTGTTATTGTGGTTATATCATTAAGAACAAATTCAACATGCAGCTTTTTTTTTTATAAAGGACAGACATAAAGACCGACTTTTAGCTCAATTTGTTCATTTGTGAAATATTTCCTTTCAAGGATCATTTAATTGCACAAGGCAAAAAACACAAACAAGCAAACAAAAACAGTATATGTTGTTTTGTTTTTTCAAAAAGGGTAGTGTTGTCATGCCTAGTACCAGCAGTATTTGCCAGTTATGAAAACTTTATATTAAGTGTAAGATTAAAGTGAATTTAAATACAGAAAGCAGTGTACCAAAACAGCACTGCATCCTAATGGAATATTTATCCACAATTCAAAACACACATGAGAAATAGACCTTCAAATAAAGACAAGAAACATTACATTCCCTCTGTGTCAAGGCGTTGTAATGGAATACTGCTGGTCGATTGGAGTAAACCTTATTTTTCATTGTCCCACTGAATCAATACTAATTGCATACAGAGAGTTGCACTAACCATGTGCTATAAGAAATGTGTTCATCAATCCTCATGGCCTAGATGAAAATAATACACACTAATGGAGGTGATCTCATTCAGCAGCAGAGATCAAGTACAAATGGGGTCATGAGATTGAGCTACTAATAGTCTCACATTGGATGTGATCTCTTCATGAGAATATGATAATGGCGGTAAACGAAATTACATAAGCATGGGCGCATTTGCAGTAATTAGTTATGACAGGTCATAATTCTGAGAGGGTGTGTGTTGTGCAAGTGTGTGTTATGCCGTGTTTAATGGTCGAGATACTCCGTAGCGCCACAGAACATAAAGTACATGCAAACTTTGTGGGGATAAAACATCTTGGTGCATGTTGTGAGAGGTAAATAATCAACATCAGGTTTAAGAGGAGATACTGGTATCACACAGAAGTTTATTATTTTCTAATAATGGGTGATTCTCTCTCTCTCTCTCTCTCTCTCTCTCTCTCTCTCTCTTTCTCTCTCTCATACCACAGCAAAGACAATTTTCTGTCATTAATGAGCTACATGTCATATGTTTTCTTAGTTTAGAGTAACATTTAAGGTTGGGGAAGGTCCGTGAAGCAATTAGTCCTGTTATTACTTCTGTTCTTGGAGCTATAAACAGTTGTTCGCTCTCCAAACTCTTTTTTTTTTGTCTTTTGTGATTTTAACAAAACAAAACAAAGCAGCTTGTCATGTTCCTGAGAAACCAGAAAGAGCAAACTCCTACAGTCTATCCTGTAAAACTACTTCCAATACTTGTTAAACAAACTTCATTATATTTAACAGTTATTCCACAAAATCGAGTCGTACATAAGCTGATAGCCGATGAGGCGCATAGCGCCAAGTTGGCTATAAGCCATGTACAACAAGATTGAGTGGAATAACTATTTTATTCTATCCAAATTCACTGGATTTTGAGAAACAGAGCATTTTTATTTTTTGCAAATTCGATCAATAAAAACTTTATACAAAATGTCTGACAAAATCATTTCCTCTTGGAATGTAAACAAACCGGTGAAATGACAGTAACAATTTGTGAAAAATGCGATAATAATAATTCTTGAAAAATAAAAAAAAGATATGTTCTTACCATCAAATATTTTCATTCCATATTTTGTTGCTTTTTTAAAATTATTTTTGGGGGTTTTGTTTTCGAGTCGAGTTTTTATTTCATCTTCAGTTGGTTCAGCAATACACTCCGCCATTTTGTTCTTCTTCCTTAGGGTTTTTTGGCAGTTGGCAAACCAACTTAAAGGTGCATTACTGCCACCAACTGGGCTGGAGTGTGGAACAGGAGATATTTTGGAAAACAGCAACAAATATTTTCTTTGAGCTATGTCCGTTTCTTTTGAATACTTGATAAAGTGATATATCTGATGATGCGCGCCACCATTTTGTTTTTCTGGGGGCACGATTGCTCATACTCAGTGAATGCGGATAGAAGAATAACACTTAAACATTTTTTCACTATTAAATACCAACATGTTTTAATCCATTTATTATTAGCATTAGGTTATGGGCACACTACAGCTCGAGATGGGTTTGCGAATACTTGGTGATGAAAAAATTGGTAACATCACCACCAATCATGCGATGCACGGCGATTGTTCTCCAAGCTTTGTGAAGTATTTTTTGGTGTGTCTCTGCCTCGTTAGTGGCCAAAAACGTAGCAAAAAAAATTCAATGCATGCACTGAAATTTGGTGGCTATATTTTTGTTGGCAAACTAAGTAGCGAATACTTGCAGATGGGTTTGGGAATACCTTTGCCACCAAACACCTCATTTTCAATGATAACCCATTGCAAAGTATTGTGAGCTGTAGTGTGACTGGAGATTACATTACAGGCATTTAGCAGATGCTCTTATCCAGAGCGACATACAACATACCCAGAGCAGCCTGGGGAGCAGTTGGGGGTTAGGTGCCTTGCTCAAGGGCACTTCAGCCACTCCTGCTGGTCCAGGGAATCGGATCGGCAACTTTTTGGTTCTAAAGCTGCTTCTCTAACCATTAGGCGATGGTTTCCCCAATACATTGATAGTCGCCATACAAGTCCCTGTGAATTAGCTGTTACTATAAGAATATGTGATATGATATGAATTTTTACTTTTCCCAAAGTAACTCAAAAATTAGTGAGCAGATTTTGATGAAATTTGGAAGAAAGGTAGTTCATGAGCCAAGGAACAATTGATTAGATTTTGATGCAAATCTGGATATGTCTGTGGATCCAGGATATTCTAATATATGGCTTGGTGGAGGTATGCACTCGACCGAGTGCCCTTCTCGTTGATGTCTGTATTTTTTTTTTTTCAGTCCTTGATGCCAACTCACTGCACATTTGTATGATTTGCATATGTGCTGAATTAAAAGCAATTTGCTGATTTGTAAACAGCAAGATGCATGAGATTACATTTCCTCAAATCTTCCACAGTCACAAGAATGAACAGCAAATGCACACAAGTGTACTCCAACACATGCTGTCAACCTCAAGAAACAACACCTTTGCTAACTTTTGACACAAGAATCACTTGAATTGTGCCGAAGTGACACTTCTCACACTTTCAGTAGCAGGGTGTGTGCATGGGTGCTGGTCCTGTCACCTCCACCACCTCATTACGCCGGCAGGTTGCTGGCCTCTCTCCAGCCTGAACATATGCCAGACTCTGGAGCCCCAGGGAACCTTCACAAGTAGGTGAGAACGCCAGCTGCATTATGGGGCACACACTGAGAGCAGGCTTGTATGTGTAAAAGGGTTGCTTTTTGAAATTCTCTCTGGGCATTGGTTACATCCCGCTAGCGATCATCAGTGGCTGGTTCTGACGCAAGCCTGCTTTGCCTTATCAAACTGACGATATGTTACCGCAGTCCTGTCAGAGCACACAGATGGCTTTGTGCAGGTGTTGGAACGCACACAGACGGTCTGCCCACGTTGAGCATTTGAGAAACAAAGGCACTCCTACGCACACACAAACACTAAAACCTACTGGTGAAAGAGTAATATTTCATGCAAGGTTGCAGTAAGTTTGTTTGTACAAATTGGTAGCAGCTGCTGTCATGTTTCAGCCTGATAAGATCTTGTTAATTAGGAACAATTTTAATTATCTTTAGAATGTTATATATATTTCTCTGCCTTTTCAAAGCATGTACTGTAAGTCAAAGGTGACCTGTGTTTTCTTAAGCAACTACATTCTTAGTTTAATGATGCTAATTATCACTGTCATGATGGTATCGCAGTCATATCAGCTATAGAAAAGTCTTCAAGCTGCTGCACTGTTGAATTGTCAAATGAATAACAGCAGCATTGACAGTCATGAGAACTGTAATTCAAAACACGGGGTTATATTATTTCTGCATATTTTTATAAGTTACAGTTTTGATAGTCACAGCTCATTCACAGCAGGCTTGTCATACTCAAGTCCAGGACTCGTGCCCTAATTTTAAGGACTTGTGACTTGACTTGGACTTGAGCACTGATGACTCAGACTTGGACTCGTGCATTAACTGTATTCAGACTCATAAATTGGACATGATGACTCAGATTTTTTCTTTATTTTTTATAACAAGCACATTCACCTGTTCATACGTCATGTTCAGGAACAAACTAACGTTAATGGTGCTAAAATGCCTGGAGAGAATGTCCCTAGGATTGTCCGCTTTGCTTATACAGACTTCTCATGCAGTGGGAAAAAAATGCACTGCTACAGTATGTGTTCTATATGTCGAAGAACTATCGAGGAGATGACGGGGACAACCTCGAACGTCAATCATCATTTGGTAAGACTACACCCAGAAAAGGAAGTGACACGCTATGTGCATTGCCCTGTTGATAGCGGGGCTTATTGAGCGATTTACTAGCTAGCGTTAACCCTCTCTCATGTTATTTGCCCTGTTGATAGTGGGTGGGGCTTGCTGAGTGATGAACAAGCTTTTTATCTGTAGCCTATTAACTAAAATGGGGCAGTCGAGCAGGAACGTTAGTCCAACACAGTAGCAGAGATGGTTTCACTTAAAGGCAGCAACAGCCACCGTCAAATGGTGCAGTTGGAGTTGTGTTCTCGGACTCAACTCGGATCAATCGTGGATTTGACTCGGACTCGACTTGAAATTTTCTTTAATGACTCGGACTTGAACACTGGGGACTTGAGTCTGGACTTGGACTCGAGGTTTAGTGACTTGACTACAACACTGATTCACAGAGACTTGTATGGCGAACAATCCACATAAGAAATAAACAAATTGAAAAACATGGGAAATGTTTAGACAACATTTATGGAAGGAGTCTCCAGTATCAGGAAATATTCCATGATAGAAAGATCTCCAGGATGTGGTTTTCTGATGTTATCACAAGCAGCTTAAAAAAATCTTTAAGAGAAAGAAAGAAAGGCCGGTGAGGAAATGACTGTTGATAACTTCTATTACGTAAATGATAACAGAAGCTCACAGGCTTCCACAACATTAAATGTAACCTGCCATTCTTTAATTAATCAAAATTGTTTGTCTTTACAAATGTATGTGGAATAAAACACTATAGCATGTGCTGTTATTGTGGTAAATTCATATCACACAGTCTTTGATTATTTTCCTACAACTGCACACCCTGTCCATACTTATTTGTAGGAAATAAAATATATTTGAGACAACACATAAAAGAGATTATCTCTATTAACAAGTTCATTGTTATTGGCCTAGAAGTGAATCTTTACTTCGTAATTAATACTTAGTTGATTCCTGTATTTGTTTGAATTGAATGAATGATTGGGTAGTTTTTCAGTAATGGAATCACATTCACAGCAAAATATGTTAACTTTTTTTAGTCAAGATAATGGACTTAAATAAAAAAAAATCACATTGTATGGGGAATCTTTTGACCCTAAAAAGCATAAAAAAATTGGCTATGTTTAACTCTGAGCGCAAAATCTTTTAAGAGGAAAGAAAAGTCAGTAACAGAATTATGTCAGGAAAAAAAAAAAACAGAAAAAAAACAACCCTGAAATTTAATTTTTTAAAATTCAAACCAAGATTTCTCTGAAGTAACATTGTGAGAATCGGGGTGATGATTTTTAAATATGGTTTTTGGTAAATTTTGCCTTGGATTCCATACTTTAGCAATATCACTGAGCTGACAAGTTAAGGCAGTCTTAATCATTTCATAATTTTGGCCTCTCTGCTGAAGAATTGCCCAATTAATATAATTATTTACAGTTTTACGAAAGACCGTCCATATGAGATATTATTTCCCAAGGAATTTACAAAATATATCTCATAATAATTTCAAAATATAGATTCTAATTCAGTGGTTTTTTTTCTAAAAAAAAATAATTAAAATACACTTCATGTCTTAAAGTAATGATGGATGTCATTTCTCTTTACTTAGTTGAGTGGTTCTTGAATAGGGTTATTTACTGTATTTTTATTATTACTGTTTGGGGTGGCATGGTGGTGTAGTGGTTAGCACTGTCACCTCACAGCAAGAAGATCTGGGTTCGAGCTCAGCTACCAGCGAGGGCCTTTCTTTGTGGAGTTTACATGTTCTCCCCGTGTCTGCGTGGGTTTCCTCTGGGTGCTCTGGTTTCCCCCACAGTCCAAAGACATGCAGGTTAGGCTAAATGGTGACTCTAAACTGACCGTAGGTGTGAATGGGTGTTTGTCTGTGTGTCAACCCTGTGATAACCTGGCGACTTATCCAGGGTATACCCCGCCTTTCGCCCATAGTCAACTGGTATAGGCTCCAGCTTGCCTGTGACCCTGTAGAACAGAATAAGTGGCTACAGATAATCGACGGATGTTTACTGTTTGATCTCAAACACATTAAGAAGGCAATAAACTCGTCCACTAATTAACTTTTGATGAAGCACACCTGCAAATTGAAAAGCATCCCAGGTGGTGACCTCATGAAGCTGGTTAAAGATTAACAAAACCCAAAATTAAAGTCCTTTATACTGACAGATAATATCTATATGGGGCATGTTGAAGTATTCATGTGTTCATATTTGTACCTGGATACTGTGTACAGATTTTATTTTAAAAGAAAAATAATGTCCCTGGGCACTGATATCTCACTCTCTCAGAGGTTCAAATATCATGCTCTGAGTACAAATTACACAAGAGAATCTGAGATTGTGGCATCACTTACATGCTACATGATGTGCCGAGGCTGAGCTCTAGTGGATACATCATTTCTAAATTGTTGGAAATAACCCTGCAGATGCCCGAGTGTCAAGCATTTGAGTGTAAAAATAAGCCTGATCAATGAAGCAGTGAACACACACGCACACACACACACAGAAAGAGAACAGTGGTCCTCAGGATTTATTTATTTATTTATATTTGTTTTTATTTGATGGCTTTGTGTTTGAAGGTAAATGGTGTTCTAGTGAACCAGTTATGTTACAGGTGGATATACAGTTTCAGTACAAATGGCTGCGTCCAGGGAAGCCTATTTTTAGCAATATCATAACTTTTAAAATGGATAAATTGTTGTTATATATTTTTTAATTTAATTGTGTGATGTGGCACATCAGGGCACTTGCTGTTCTTGGCAAATGACATTTATTTTTGGGTTTTGTTTGACTTTAAGATCATGCCAATCGTGTGCAAAACATCATCAAGGTAAATGGTGGCTTCTTTGAAGAATCTAAAACAAGAAACATTTTTTTATACTTTTTTGTTTACCATATAATTCCATTTATTATATTGACATGTGTTTTACTGGTAAATATGCCACTTGTATTTTTCATACAAACTACATCCGTGACACTGAGTAACTTCCCATCTCATCTCATTATCTGTAGCCGCTTTATCCTGTTCTACAGGGTCGCAGGCGAGCTGGAGCCTATCCCAGCTGACTACGGGCAAAAGGCGGGGTACACCCTGGACAAGTCGCCAGGTCATCACAGGGCTGACACATAGACACAGACAACCATTCACACTCACATTCACACCTACGGTCAATTTAGAGTCACCAGTTAACCTAACCTGCATGTCTTTGGACTGTGGGGGAAACCGGAGCACCTGGAGGAAACCCACACGGACACAGGGAGAACATGCAAACTCCACACAGAAAGGCCCTCGCCGGCCACGGGGCTCGAACCCGGACCTTCTTGCTGTGAGGCGACAGCACTAATCACTACACCACCGTGCCGCCCCACTGAGTAACTTATTTTCCAATATTTTTGCTTGTGAGGAAATCGATGAATCGTTTTGATAAATTTTGGTACATTTTGTTTGTGTCAATATCATAAAAAGAAAATCACATGTTAGCTTAAAGATATGAAGTTTATCTTCTTGTGTTGTAAAACTTGCATTTTTCATCTGAAACACATCACAGATCTGAGTGACATATTTAAATAATATTGGCTGGGTTTAAGTGGTACGGTATATCAGATATATTCCATTCAGCTAGCTGATACTGAATGAGTCGAAGACGAGTTCAATATCATGCTAGCTGAATGGAATATATCTGATATACCATGAAAAAAACAGCCATTATTATTATTATTATTACTATTATTATTATTATACAGGGCAGCACGGTGGTGTAGTGGTTAGCGCTGTCGCCTCACAGCAAGAAGGTCCGGGTTCGAGCCCCGTGGCCGGCGAGGGCCTTTCTGTGTGGAGTTTGCATGTTCTCCCTGTGTCCGCGTGGGTTTCCTCCGGGTGCTCCGGTTTCCTCCACAGTCCAAAGACATGCAGGTTAGGTTAACTGGTGACTCTAAATTGACCGTAGGTGTGAATGTGAGTGTGAATGGTTGTCTGTGTCTGTGTCAGCCCTGTGATGACCTGGCGACTTGTCCAGGGTGTACCCCGCCTTTCACCCGTAGTCAGCTGGGATAGGCTCCAGCTTGCCTGCGACCCTGTAGAATATTGCACGCTATCAAACCAAATGAATGAAACCCGCTAGAAGGGAATAGAACACATCCATTACCTGTAACCGCTTATCCTGTGCAGGGTCGCGGGCAAGCTGGAGTCTATCCCAGCTGACTATGAGCGAGAGGCGGGGTACACCCTGGACAAGTCGCCAGGTCATCACAGGGCTGACACGTAGAGACAAACAACCATTCACACTCACATTCACACCTATGGTCAATTTAGAGCCACCAATTAGCCTAACCTGCATGTCTTTGGACTGTGGGGGAATCCGGAGCACCCGGAGGAAACCCATGCAGACACAGGGAGAACATGCAAACTCCACACAGAAAGGCCCCCGTCGGCCACTGGGCTCGGACCCAGAACCTTCTTGCTGTGAGGCGACAATGCTAACCACTACACCACTGTCCTGCCAGGAAAAGAATACATGTTTTTATTTCATCGAAAAAGTGTCTTGTATGTATAATAAGTCACGATATTTCAGTCCAATGACATCACTCCCAGTGTTTTCCCGCTGAATAGATGCATGTTCTCGAAATGGTGAACCAGTTCAAAATTAAAATTCTTTTGATTCACTTGTGCATTTTTTGTGGCTGTTTCTATATAATATAAAGAACATTACATGGTGGTGCAAAGATGCAAAGTTTATCTTCTCGTGTTGAAAAATCTTTTCACTCATTTGCTTCATTCACTCATGAATATATTCACCACTCAAAGATAAACTTCATATCTTTGCGCAACCATGTAATATCTATATATTTTCCTTATGTTATTTCATAGTTCTGATGTCTTCAGTATTGTTCAACAATGTAGAAAATAGTCAGAATACAGAAAAACCTATGAATGAGTAGTGGGGTGTACAAACTTATGTCATGGTAACAGTAACGCTTGTGTCACGCATTGGCGTTTCAGCCTTGCGTATGTACGATGTATCAGGATACATGGCAGTCAGAAAGGAGCATCACAGCATTGCCAGCTTATGTATCTAATACTTTAGGATGCATAACATGATCTCCTTGTCTGCCAGGGTGTGGCGTATTTTTAAGTCCAGACTTAAAATCCTGTAGCACATACATAGCAGCTTTGATATGTCACATACAGTATATGTCATGTGTATGCTGTAAAAACGAAAGCTACGCAGCAGTGATGCAGCGGGAACATTGCTTGGACACCTATTACGTCGTACGAATGCTTTAGTTGACATGTATCTGATGAAGGTGGCTCCGGGGCTGGCTGGGTGGATGCAGCTGATATCTTCCCTCTTTCCTTACCCTTCTTGGGTCCTGACTTCTTTGCTGGCATGATGCTTTCTTGACTGTGACGAATGACAATGAATGCAGCATGGGGCCCCCTTTTATACCCACCTGTGAGCACCACAAATATGCCACAGGTACGCAGCAGCAACGTTACACGTACAGTTGTGGTCAGAAGTTTACATACAGTGACATGAATGTCATCTTGGATATGAATGTCATGGCAATATTTGGGCTTTCAGTAATTTCTTTGAACTGTTATTTTTCTGTGGCAGAATGATTGTACAGCATACATCTTTAACTAAAAAAAAAAAAACTAGCATTTGGTGCACAAGTTTTAATTTTCTTTGGGTTTTCTGAAATCTACACAGGGTCAAAATTATACATACAGGGTCAAAAATATCCATACAGCACACCTAATATTTGGGTAAAATGTCTCTTCGCAAGATTCACTTTTGACCAAACATTTTTGTTTACCATGAACAAGCTTCTGGCAGAATTCTGGTTGGATATTTCATGACTCTTCATGGTAGAATTCAGTTAATTTCCATCCATCCATTATCTGTAGCCACTTATCCTGTTCTACAGGGTCACAGGCAAGCTGGAGCCTATCCCAGCTGACTATGGGCGAGAGGTGGGGTAAACCCTGGATAAGTCGGCAGGTCATCACAGGGCTGACACAGAGACAAACAACCATTCACACTCACACCTATGGTTAATTTAGAGCCACCAATTAACCTAACCTGCATATCTTTGGACTGTAGGGGAAACCGGAGCACCCAGAGGAAACCCACGCAGACACGGGGAGAACATGCAAACTCCACACAGAAAGGCCCTCACCAGCCACTGGGCTTGAACCCAGGACCTTCTTGCTGTGAGGCGACAGTGCTAACCACGACACCACCGTGCCGCCCCGTTCGGTTAGATAATTTTTTTTTTCTTGGCAGGGACTCGACTTATAAGTATCATCCATATATTTTCAACAGGGTTGAAGTCAGGACTTGTTTTAAGCTTGATGTTAGCCTGCTTTATCCTCCACAACCAGCTCTGATGCATGTTTGGGTTCATTGTCCTGTTGTAACTCTTAAGTCATGTTCAAGTTTCTGATGGTTTATGCTGAAGAATTCTGAGGTACTCCTCCTTCTTCATTATTCCATCCACTTTGTGCAATGAACCAGTTCCACTGGCAGCAAAACAGCCCCAGAACATGATGATCCTACCACCAGCTGGTACAGTGTCCATCTGTACATGGTGGTCATTGTGGCCAAACAACTCAATCTTTGTCTCATCTGACCATATAGCTATCCTCCAGAAGGCTTTTTCTTTGTCCGTGTAGTCAGCTTCAAACTTTAGTTAAGCTTGAAGGTGTCAGTTTTGGAGCAGGGGGTTATTTCTTGGATAGCAGCCGCTTAGTCCATGGTGATCTGAGCTGTAGACAGTAGTCCATCAGCTTCCAGTTCATGGCAGGGCTGTGCCATGGTGGTTGCCAGGTTGTTCCTGACCATCCAAACCAATTTCCTTTCAGCAGAGGGTGACCATTTGGGTTTTCTTGAAGTAAAGTGGCTTGGGAAAGTGACTACATCTCATGATAACTTGCATACAATTGTTTGAACTGATCTTGGAATTTGCAGTTGTTTAGAAATGGCTCCAAGAGACATTCCGGAGTTGTGTACTGTACATGTGTGATCCTCTTTCTCAGATCTGCACTGAGCTCCTTGGACTTTCCTATTGTATTGTATGTTGGTCAATCAAACGAGTGCTGTAAACAAACCCTTTTTATGAAGGCACAGAGAAGCTACCAGCTGTAGTCAATCATGATCACTAACAGGAAGTTAAGAGACCTTGGCCTTGGCAAGATACGAGACATTTTGGAAGTTTCAGCGCCTCTGAATTAATAATCTAAGTGAGCATATGTAAGTTTTTGACCCTGTATATATAATTTTGACCCTGTGTTGATTTCAGAAAACCCAAAGAAAATTAAAACTTGTGCACCAAATTCTAGTGTTTTTTTAATTAAAGCTGTATACTGTACAATCATTCTGCCACAGAAAAAGAACAGTTCAAAGAAATTACTGAAAGCCCAAATATTACCATGACACTCATGTCACTGTATGTAAACTTCTGACCACAACTATAAGAATGAAATTGTTATGCCATGGCAACGCATCATATGCCACGCATATGCCTCAGTACGCCATAACTTTACATCCCTTGAACCCCATACAAACCCCAGATACACCACAGTAAGGCCACATATATGCCGTGTATGTCACAGGACTTTAATTTTGGACAAAATATGCCTCATTTCATTAACAGCTGCTTCCGTGGCAAGATACGAGACAGTGTGACACAAGCATAACTCAGGTTCACATCTGGCCACATGATACATTGCTGTCATTGAGTATTTTCCTCTAACTGCACACCTTGTTATGACTTATTTCTTACTTACAGTGCTCAGCGTAAATGAGTACACCCCCTTTGAAAAGTAACATTTCAAACAATATCTCAATGAACACAAACAATTTCCAAAATGTTGAAAAGACAAAGTTTAATATAACATCTGTTTAACTTATAACGGGAAAGTAAGGTTAATAATATAACTTAGATTACATATTTTTCAGTTTTACTCAAATTAGGGTGGTGCAAAAATGAGTACACCCCACAACAAAAACTACTACATCTAGTACTTTGTATGGCCTCCATGATTTTTAATGACAGCACCAAGTCTTCTAGGCATGGAATGAACAAGTTGGCGACATTTTGCAACATCAATCTTTTTCCATTCTTCAACAACGACCTCTTTTAGTGACTGGATGCTGGATGGAGAGTGATGCTCAACTTGTCTCTTCAGAATTCCCCAAAGAAAATAATTTCTTTACACCACAAAGGTGAAGGCTACAAGAAGATCAGAAAAGCTTTACTTATCAGTCAGAATACTGTAGCAAAAGTGGTACAAAAATTTGCTTTGCGACAGTGTTTATTGTTAAAAGCGCTATACAAATAAACTTGACTTGACTAGTAGTTTTTGTTGTGGGGTGTACTCATTTTTGCACCACCCTAATTTGAGTAAAACTGAAAAATGTGTAATCTAAGTTTATATTTTTAACCTTACTTTCATGTTATAAGTTAAACAGATGTTATATTAAACTTTGTCTTTTCAACATTTTGGAAATTGTTTGTGTTCATTGAGATATTGTTTAAAATGTAACTTTTCAAAGGGGATGTACTCATTTACGCTGAGCACTGTATATACTGAAAATAAAATAAAATTAAAAAGATGATCTCAACTACACAGACTGACTAGTGGCCTAGTGGTAGCATGTCTGCCTCTCGATTGGGAGTTCTATTCATGGTTGGGTCATACCAAAGACCATCATAAAAATGATGGCAAGGCACGCTGCAACACAGATGTGAGTGGGGAGTTAAACTCTTGTGGTTACCAGAGAACTAGCCCCCCACTGTAACCCGAGCTATGTGAGAGGCCGAGGGCTGCAGAAACTGAGATCGGCGCGGGAAGGACTTTAACTAACTTCTCAAATACACAAACGCTTCAATTGTTTTTGCCATAGAGGTCAATAGTTAAAGGAGAACTGAAGGCAAATTTTTTATTATCAAAATTATATTTATCTCATTTTATTAAATATCAGAACGCATTTTTGATAGCTATTTTGTCATCGCTATAGCAAGTTATGAGTGTTTGAAATATGCTATGTAATATATCATATGCCAAAGCAATGGCCGTAAGCGAGATTCGTTGAGACCTGTGCGAGACATCGTAGGATGGAAGTGAAATGTACAGCAGAAATCAAAGTGACCAACATCTGCCAACGTTGCCAAAAGACGCCCGCGCTCTCTTTTGAATGCTGATGTAATCAAGCCAGAAGTTTTGTTTGTTTTGATAGCAATCAGGAAAGTTTAAAAAAAGTAGGCAGTGATCATCATTTAAACTAATTTTTGTGCAATATTTCGTTTGGAAAACATTTTTCAAAATGGCGGCGCTGACACCTGGCTGATGCTTCACGTTTCGAAGTCTCGCACAAGTCTGGTGAAGATCACGCGGATAAGCGACGCCTGCCGTGGACCAAACGAACTAAATTCAACATGGCTAAAAACCGAATAGGCCGATAAGTATATTATTTAATTGCAATTAGTTGCCAATGCGAGTCACCATATACGGTTACTAAAACCGAAAACGTAATTGAATAACACGCTAATTAAGATATAAAGCAAGTTTAAAAAGGACTTCAGTTCTCTTTTAATTGTGTGAAGCTGGCAATGAATATAATTATGGCAAGTTTTCTTAAAGAGCTTCATTTCCCCAGGGAATATGCAAAATATTTTTCGCTAATAATTCTGTAAATAATAAAACTTTCACAAGCGGATGCCCTTGAGACATATTACTCACAAAGGCTCACTGGCAATTTGGCTCAACCGGAGATATGCCCACAAAGAGGTTAGCAAACGTTTCATTTCCAAATGTTTGCCTGGGATCCAGTGTGCCTCCATGAACAGTTTGTGCCATCTGCTTGAGTAATTTCACTTATGTGTACTGTAAACACACTGTTCTTCTGATACTAAATTAGCTGGTTTCTTGTGCTGCATCTCTGATGGAAGCTGCATATAGACTTGGTTGATGTGGAGTTGTGTGTAAGAACCATGAAAAAAAAAATCTTTACTGATCCGTGGAGGTTTGTTATCGACTGAGCCACACTAATAGATGTGAGCAAATAACAAATATATGCTGAAGAAACAAGGGAATCCTACAAACTCTGTTGGCATTTTGTTTGATGTACCATGGGGTCAGTTAACATTTGCCATGAGTGTCACTTATCGATTCAAAAGCTGCATTTGTGGCTCTTGGTTTACTTGAGATGTTTGTCTGGGGTTCAAGGAGCTGTTGTGAGCTATTCTAGTGCATGTGATGGATGTGAGTCCTCTGTGTCTGTATAACACTCTGAGTGGGCAGAGTGGGGAAGTAAATGTTTGAACACCTGACTGACTGTAGACAAACAGCCACAGAGAAATCACACAATGTTAAGCTGTCCATGGCATTTTCAGTTACCCTTTTTGTTTTGTTTTGTTTTGTTTTTTTTGCTCAGTCTGTACTCACTACATGGTGTGATGTGGTGTGGTAAATACATCAATCAGCCATAACATTTAAACCACTCACAGGTAAAGTGAATATCATTGATTATTCCATCCACATTCACTGGATATGAGCAATTGTGCACTCTGATTGGCTACTCTACTACTAGGCTATCAGCTCATATAGACCTCTTGTGCATGATGATAATTATACCTGGGGGTCAAACAGAGATTGTCTTTGGTGTAAGCAAGGCATAATCTGTCTTCAATATAGTTTATTACCTCGCCCACGATGGAGTAAGCAGGATGAGGTATTGTAATCAGTGCGATTTGTTTGTGTGTCTGTCTGTTAACGACCTAACATCCAAACGGTTGCACTGATTGACCTTAAATGTTCAGGGTAGGTGGGCAATGGTCTGTAGACTACCTGATTAAATTTTGGGGGTAATCTGGTCAAGGTGAAAGTCAAGGTCACTGGAAAGGTCAACCTTTTGGTCAAACTATCATTTTCCATTATAACTCGAAAACAGTTGCTGATAGACAGATGTTTACTATTATGAGCATATAGGAACTCCCATATGGCATTTCATTTGGCACCATGATCTTTGAAATTGACTGACGTTGAAAGGTCAAACTCAAGGTCATGGATTTTCAGAGGGCTATAACTTGAAAACGGTTGATGGTAGACAGATATTTACCCTTATCAATTTATAGGAAGTGCCACATGGGCTTTCATTTAGGACCATGACCTTCGACCTTGAGTGACCTTGAAAGGTCAAACTCAAGGTCATCGATTTTCATAGGACTGTAACCTGACAGCTGATGATTAAGAAATATTACCATTATCAACATATACGTAGATATAAAATAAGTGCTGCCGGGCGAGGTTTGTTTTGCCTGGCAACACTTGTTTTTGCGCTATTTTTGGACATTCAAATCAAGTAAAAGATAAAAGGCATTACCATCTCCCCACTATCAAGAAAAATGTAAACAAAGAGAAGCAAATGCTTCAAAAACAATAAAGAAATGAGTGATTAAAAGCAATATAACAAGAGGAGCTAAACCTGAAAACACCAGAGAAATTCACGATTTCTCTGGAAATTATCAATCTGTGTGACTCAGTTGCACCTTTTGAATCAAGAATAAATGAAGAGGGAACTGAACATTAACCATTTATTGAAATTATTATGACAAAAATGATTATAGTTACTATATGACTATAGCTACAACTGGAATGTGCTGATTCTGTTCGTGTTTGTAATTATTGTACCATCCACTATTAGATAAAATTAAAATAAAATCTTACAACATTGTTTGAAAGTCTAGAGTAAGATATTTTGTTATTTTACAAATAATAACACTTCAGATATTGTTTTAACAATAATAAGCATCAATCTATAAATGATAGAGTGCAAATAGCTGTGTAACTAGATGTCCTTGGGGTTGCTGAGTCATGGAGGGCCGGGAATACCATCCAGCCCACAGTTCAGGTCGGACTTCTTTGAGAGTAAATGTTCTGGCTTTCACAACATTCTGTTCCCAAAAGCTGATGTGGGGAAAAAGTCTTTACACAAAGGTGGTTTTCTTGCTTTTGTAGGTTTTTTTTTTTAACTGTTGCTCTGTGTCTGGACTCTTTGGAGAAAAAGAAGATATATTCCAACATGTAGCTAATGCTAACGCTAGGCTACGAATCTGCACTGTCACTCCAGTTGTTTTGAGGAATTTTGTACAGATCATAACCGCTAATAAATGCAAATTTCCACATATATCTACCGGTACCATTCACTTCTTTCTGACTAAGATTATCCAGGTAATCTGGTAG
Organism: Neoarius graeffei; assembly: GCF_027579695.1. Lineage (NCBI taxonomy): Eukaryota > Metazoa > Chordata > Actinopteri > Siluriformes > Ariidae > Neoarius > Neoarius graeffei. Next base: position 94,469,430 of record NC_083572.1, read on the forward strand.
TAGAGCTTTTTTAGCTGTAGTTTTCTTCAGACAACAGCAACAGACACTGGACATCTTCGCTTGGCTTCAGTGTGTGAACAGCATGGAAACAAAGTTTGCTTATCCCCCAGGAATAGGGTAGTAATGGTTGCTAAGGTAAATGTGACGTCAGTGCAAGGGGTCTATGCTGTAAGTAGAGAAAATCAAAATGGTGGAGCGTGTCGCTGAACCAACCAAGGACAGAACAAAAATTCTACTTGAAAATAAGCCCCCCAAAAAATACAAAAAAAGCAACAAAATATGGAATAAAAGTATCTGATGGTAAGAACATATCTTTTTTTATTTTTTAATAATTATTATTATAGCATTTTTCACAAATTATTACTGTCATTTTGCTGGTTTGTTTACATTCTGAGTGGAAATGATTTTGTCAGACATTATGTATAAATTTTTTATTTATTGAATTTGCAAAAAATAAAAATAAAATTGCTCTGCTTCTCAAAATCCAGTGAATGTGGATAGAATAAAACAATTATTCCACTCAATCTAGTCATACATGGCTTATAGCTATCAGCTCATGTCCAACTTGATTTCCTGGAATAACTCTTAATTATTTTATTACAATGGCACCTGTCAAGGGGTGGGATATATTAGGCAGCAAGAGAACAGTTAGTTCTTGAAGTGTTGGAAGCAGGAAAATGGGCAAGCATAAGGATCTGAGTGACTTTGACAAGGAACAAATTGTGATGGCTAGATGACTGGGTCTGAGCATCTCCAAAATGGCACATCTTGTGGGGTGTTCCCAGTATACAGTGGTTAGTACCTACCAAAAGTGGCCCAAGGAAGGACAACTGGTGAACCGGTGACAAGGTAACAGTCACCCAAGGCTCACTGATTCGTGTAGGGAGCAAAGGCTAGCCCGTCTGGTCCAATCCCGCAGAAGAGCTACTATAGCACGTATTGGTGAAAAAGCTATGTTGGTTATTATAGAAAGGTGTCAGAACACACAGTGCATCACAGCTGAAAAGAACACCCCCATTCTATTAATGTGATATTAATTCTGATACCCACTTAAATGGTGATTTGCATGGTGGACACTTCTCATAACCTGATTTACAAAAAAAAAAAGTGTGTTATATCTTCAAGAGGTCATAAGTGAGGATCCACAGCCATCCTTGGCCAATAGTCAATGGGAGATCGTCATCACTGCAGAACCAACTGCAGATGCAGCTCCAGGGGGTGGAGCTGGATCTCAGCCAACTCCTCCTATAGAGGTCTTTCAGTGACATCATAGGTTTTTGTTTATCATGCAGCATCTGCCATATTGCCGGGCAAACAAAGAAACAGATGTGACAGTTAATAATGAAAATCGAGACGACTGCAGTCAGTAAAGTCTCTCTGAAATGATAAAAAATGTATTTTATACCTTCAGATCGCATTACATCCAAAAGCTGAAACATGCAATCATCACAGATCTATGTAATTTACCTGCAGATGTATTTATTTATTTATTCTGCCCACTGCTCTCTCTCTCTCTCTCTCTCTCTCTCTCGCTGTGTTTGTGTGTGTGTGTGTGTGTGTGTGTGTGTGTGTGTGTGTGTGTGTGTGTGTGTGTGTGTGTGTTCACTGCTTCAGATGGGTTAAATGCAAAGGAGGAATTTCACCATGCTTGAGTGTGCATGTGAGAACAAGAAAGGCTTCTTCTGAATTTACCCACAAATTTATTTTTTCCACCTGAAAAGTGTTCAGCAAACCAGCTACCAGATTTGGGACACTACGACATCCTGAACTATTTAGTATTTGGATGTCTAAATACACTGGAGATGCTCATCATCATCATCATCATCATCAGATTTTCCTACTTGACACGTGGACGGTCATGGGGCTTGCAACTTAATAAGATGGTTATATTTGTATAAGTTGCATGATGTCCTTTTTGTCCATGCATGTTTTTATCAATTGTCTTTTTTCAGTGTTCCATATTTTCTCCATTTTACCCCAATTTCGCCTTTTATCGAATAGGACCTGTTTAAGGAGGGAAGTATTGTCCATTCTACATAGATGACCAATATAGTGGAGATGTTGAATATGGCAAAATTCTTCAATTCGTTGGCTCTGGGTCACCTCGTGGAGACAGGAGTTAGAGATTTTAAAGGCCCAGTCCACTTCTCCTATAGTAGGATCTGTGTTCTTCCTGGCAAACCTGCCAGCAACCATTTTCCTAAGAAAACTGTTCCAAATAATGTCCAGTCTCTTGGCCTCTGCTGATGAGAGTTGCCATGCTTGGACACTATATAGTAATCTGCTCTGTATGCACGCGTTTAATATCTTTATACGTGTAGAAAGATATATCTCGCGGTCCATCAGAAATTGTTTCAGTTCATTCCATTTTTCAAAGGCTGAGGATATGCATTGGTGAAGAAAGGCCGAAGAATTGCTGGTGTTTGTTATCATGTGTCCAAGATAGCGAAATTGCCTTATGTTTTTCAGTGGAATCCCATCTACCATAATAAGGCTCTTCTGGTCTTTCAAACTCTCACTGACATTAAAAGCCATGGTCTCAGTTTTTTTGTATGACGTACATAGGCCATATCGCTTGAAAGTATTATTGTAGATCTCAAGTATTTCTTGAAGCTCACTTATGCTTTTGGAGAAAACAACAACATCATCAGCATATAGAAGTTCTGTACGTAGATCACGTGGAGACGCCTCATTTGGTATAACATAATCTATTTTTGCTCCAGACTCCGGAAACTTTTTAGAGATCTCATGCTTGGCGCAACGCATCACAAAGTCCATATAGATGTTAAACAGGCTAGGGCTTTCAAGTGCCCCTTGTCTACATCCGACAAATGTATTGAAGAAGTTCCCTGTGCTCTTAATGCAGGCTTTAGTACCTGTATATAAGGCTTTTAGGATTGATATAAGTTTGCAATGGCGGCACGGTGGTGTAGTGGTTAGCGCTGTCGCCTCACAGCAAGAAGGTCCCGGGTTCGAGCCCCGGGGCCGGCGAGGGCCTTTCTGTGTGGAGTTTGCATGTTCTCCCCATGTCCGCGTGGGTTTCCTCCGGGTGCTCCGGTTTCCCCCACAGTCCAAAGACATGCAGGTTAGGTTAACTGGTGACTCTAAATTGACCGTAGGTGTGAATGTGAGTGTGAATGGTTGTCTGTGTCTATGTGTCAGCCCTGTGATGACCTGGCGACTTGTCCAGGGTGTACCCCACCTTTCGCCCGTAGTCAGCTGGGATAGGCTCCAGCTTGCCTGCGACCCTGTAGAAGGATAAAGCGGCTAGAGATAATGAGATGAGATGAGATAAGTTTGCAACACCTTAGGCGAATTTCAAGTACTCTAAACAAAGCTTCGCGAGGACCCCAATCATAGGCAGCTTTGAGATCTATAAAGCATGTGAAAAGTGGTTTTCGTTCTTGTTCTAGTATGTGTCTGACAATGAAAATGGCATCACATGTAGATCTATTTTTTCTAAATCCAAACTGTGTTGGCATTATGATGGCTTCATAGACTGTTCTTATTCTTTCCACAATGACCATAGAAATGAGCTTAGACAGAGTGGCAATGATGGATAAGCCGCGGTAATTCTCTGCCAGGAGTCTCGATCCCTTCTTATAAAGGCATGTTATGGAAGATAACAGCCATGTACAGGGAACTCTTGCATGATTCCAAATCATGCCCAGCAGTATAACCAAATATACTAAAAGCTTCTGGGAATTAGATTATTTTAGGTGTTCACCAGTGATTCCATCAGTCCCTTGGCATTTGCCATTTTTAAACATTGAAAGGCATTTCTTTACCTCGACAGCTTCTGGTGCCTTTTCATCAATTGAATTTAGGTCTTCTGGACGCAAAATATGCTGGTATTCCTCGGGATGAGATAGTTCTGGTTGCATTTTGAAATCTCTCTTACCCAAGTGATGGGTAAAGTGTTCCTCAAGCTTTTGGGGTTGGATCAGCTGTTGTTTTGATTGTTGAAGTGCTTTATAATTTTTAGCTAGTCTGAATTCTTCTTCGGTGTTCCTCTGTTCACTTGTATAGTTAACACTGCCTGCTTTATCCCTAAAATAGTCATTTTTCAGTTTCATTCAGAGTTTCCTTACTTGAGTGGAAAGCTCTTTTCTTTCAGTGGTATTAGATGACTTTCTTCTTTTTTCAAGAAGTTCAAGAAAAGCTTAATTTGCCCAGGGCTTATTTTCTGCCTTATTTTTAAATTTTGGGATCGTCACTTCTGATGCAGTACGGATGGAGTTCACAACACTTTCCTCCAAGGCATCAATATTTTCAGGTGGTAGATGTTGCTTTAGAATTTCATCAAGGTTTTCGGAGTAGATATTTCTCATTTCTTCTGATTCTCTGTGTGCTCTGACATTAGTAAAGTCACAGGACTTGCCTGGCTTCTTGTTGAATATTTGTTTTCTTTTCTTCTTAGTTGGGAACAAGGCATCCAAGACCAGAACTCGGTGGTCTGATTCGAAAACATCTAAAGGCAGACAAAAGTACAGATGCCTCCTAATATTTCAAGGCAGGCTTCATTTATCCTGGAATGTTATGGGAAATTCCTGATAAAGAAAAATACCTTATTATGACAAAGGTGAGCTCAAACATGGACTTCAAATACTAATAAACAAGCCAGGGCCTAGATCTAGCATATTTTATGGTTTTTAGCCGAATCTACATTATCAGTACATAACATACATGCTGCTAGTCGAGCCAAGCATTAGGTCTAATAAAATATATTGCATCCAAAACCCACATCCAGATCTACATTTTAATGTTGCAAAGAGCTTTCACACTAACCTGATATAAAATGTTCTCCACACACACGGGAATGTTTTTCTTCCTGTTTAACTGCAGCTCGGCATTTTTCTCATCCTTCTGGGTTCACTGGGGAGTGGTGAAAAGTTAAACCAGGCTTATTTCCACATCTGCTATTACATCCAAAAGCACTACAGGTCTCTGGCCTTGTTCATTTAGATGTAACATCTACAAGTTTGTCTGTAGATTTTCACTAAATTGGGCTTACAATCACTCATGTACACTTGTGCCGGTTGTTGTCCAACACAAAGCTCACGTGACAACATGGCCATGTAAACAAATCTGCAGTTGTGATGAGGTCACGTGAAAGTCCTCTATAGGCCTAATCCTAACTCTGAACCCACACAGTGCTCTACAATATGAAACAACACATTGAACACACTTATCCAGCCTGAAACACACTTTATTCCTTGGACTTTTGGCTTGACTCCAGATTATTTCTGAATCAAAATTGACTCAATTATATCAACTGTATTTCTTTAAGAAAAATGAGAAGCAGCCAAGAAGAACTAAGTCTATTTAGAAACTTTAAGAAAAGCTTTGCTGTTGACACTCTTTCATAAACCTGGCTTCATAAAGCTTCTTCACTGTGAAGACTTTCAAATAGTTTTGCTTTGTTCCTTGCTTTTCTTGGCCACTACATAATTTCTTCCATAATTGTTCCTGGCATTTTCTAATCATGGTAGTCAGACAATAATGACAATAGCAACAGCAAGAATGGAAAATGAATTTAAAATGTGAACAAACACCACATAAATTTAAATAGCGCTAAAAGCATTGTTGATTAAACCTAATTCTGGATGATTTCACACGTTAGTCTCAAGCTTCCGTAGGCCTCTTCAGCATGTTATTGAAGTTATTATGATTGGCTGCAATCAGTGTGCATTAGCAGTTCATTAATCACCAAATGAAATGTAAAATAGATTTTGCATGGCAATATTCACACCTATTTGCAAAGCTGGTAGGAGTCTTTCATGAAACATTGTTATAGATTATGAATCTAATGCAGAATCATAACCAGTCAATGTGTCTAGGTCACTGCACATAAGATGCCATGATTTGATATTTCATTGACATGTTACTGTAATTCCTTCTGTGGTCCATGATTTGGATTTGTAGGATCTTCAATGAGTGATAGTCACAAACAGCTTCATTTGGGGCTCTGATAAAAGATTGAAAAAAAAAACCCCTCTAACTAGTGGTGTAGATATGAATTAACTTATGGGGAGATTAAGAAATCGGATAAATTAAAATTACGGCATGATCTTTACAATTAAATGATTGTCATGTACTCATCGCTGCAAGCTTGCCTAGTGGTTACTGTGTCCACCTCTCAACCTGGAGATTGTGAGTTCTACTTGCGGTTGGGTCATGCCAAAGACCATCATAAAAATGGTACCTACTGCCATCTAGCAAGGCATGCTGTAATACAAGTGTGAGTGGGGAGTCAAACTCTTGCGGTTACCACAGGACTACCCCCCACTGTAACTCTAGCTGTATAGGCTAGAGGCTGAGGGCTGTAGAAATGGAGAGCAATGCCGCCCAATGCGCCTTAAGGGCCTGGTTAGTACTGGGATGGGAGACTACCTGGGAAGAAAGGGAGGAACTTTGACTTTTTGACATGATCATCAGGGCTCAACATTAATGGTAGTCCGACTGTCGAGGACAATCAAATGTTTGTTCCAGACAAGTCAAATCTGCATCTGCTTGTCCGATGGCACAAGTTGACTATTTCTTGAAAATCACCATTTTTATAGAAATTATTCAAGAGTTACATCAATACAGTTCTAACAAATCTAGTTCAATCCCCTCAGTGATCTGGCCGTCTTATTGTTTATGAAATTCTGGGGATGCCAAATACAGCAGGTGAGTGTGTAAAAATAACCAGGCCATAATATCTAATGACAGATCATTCGACTTTGAATTCATCAAAATTGGAGAAATGGTGATCAAATACCTCAGTAAAATAAATATCTGTGCTGAATCTTCATTTCATTCAGACATTCAGTGTATTTTTCTTTTGTATGGCTCACATTAACTATCACAAATATCGTAAAATATTTGATGGGAATTCTATACCAGTGCCAAACTCACTTATGGTTTGTTTTCATTCACAACATGATTCTGTCGCCCTTATTATGACCAACTTGTTTTCTTTCAGTTTCATTTCTTTAAATTAATTTATACCTGGGCGGCACAGTGGTGTAGTGGTTAGCGCTGTCGCCTCACAGCAAGAAGGTCTGGGTTCGAGCCCCGTGGCCGGCGAGGGCCTTTCTGTGAGGAGTTTGCATGTTCTCCCTGTGTGGGTTTCCTTTGGGTGCTCCGGTTTCCCCCACAGTCCAAAGATATGCAGGTTAGGTTAACTGGTGACTCTAAATTGACCGTAGGTGTGAATGTGAATGGTTGTCTGTGTCTATGTGTCGGCCCTGTGATAACCTGGCGACTTGTTCAGGGTGTACCCCACCTTTTGCCCGTAGTCAGCTGGGATGGGCTCCAGCTTGCCTGCGACCCTGTAGAACAGGATAAAGCGGCTAGAGATAATGAGAGATGAGATAATTTATATCTCAAGTTTTACTGGATTAATCAAGATTTAACTTTATTTCCTCCAGAAGCTTTGAATTTGGGTGAGTCTAACTCTTAACACTGCAGATCAGATCATGGGTTAGAACAACACATGCACCATAATGGGGCTTTGGATAGTTTTTGTTTATTGTTCCAGTTAACCCTCAAGTGACCGAGTGGGGTCATTTATGACCCCAGACATATAATTTTGTGTGCAATTTTTATACATTTGATCAAAAAATATTTCCTACCATGAATTTGTCAGTTAACTTGTCCTACAACTGTTCATAGGTGTTTGCAGGGATCGGCTGAATGGTGTGGCAAGAGTAATGAAAAATTGTGCGGGGTCATTTATGACCCTGGAAAGAAGCATAGGATTTCTTGCTGTAATTCCTTATCAAATTTTGCTTTTACCAACTACTTATCTGTATGTTGTACTTTTGTTGCAGTGAACCATGGCAAGTAGACCAAGAATAGCTAGATTTACAGCATTGAGACAGATACTTGAGGCCCAAAGTGATGATGAAAATAGCTCAATTGACGTAGATTATTAATTTTAGTATTAGCATATCCACTAGAAATAGCATGTTAGCTAGTATTAGCATATTAGTTAGTCATTAGTTTTGATGTTACAAAGATCACATCAAAACTGCAATGGATGGTTTTGCTCATACTTTTCTTTTCATGATACATTTTCAGTCACTGTTGCTGAATGAAATAAATGTTCCAGTAAGACATAAAGGCTGTCTAGATTACATTATATTCTTCTTATGCTGTGTCTCTTTACCTTCTTTCTGCATTAAAATTTGTTGTAAACCATACCTATCTACATTTATATATTTTTATAGTATCTGTCTTGAACACAGGAAGTGGTATATTTATGTACTGTATGTAAAACCAAGTGAAAATAACTAATGCCATGTACACACGTAGCCGGGTATTTTTAAAACCGAACATTTTCCCCCCCTCCGTTTATAAAAATGTTTTATCCACACCACCTCGTCTTCGAAAAAAATCCCTTCCACACATAACCGAACATCTGCGTTTTCAATCACATTCATAAGCATTCCAAACCTGTAGATGGCATTATTTCCCCAAATCCTACCCCCTAATCACATCGCCTGTGCTCTTGGAGCAGTAGTTGGGCTTCTAAAATTAAACATGTAAATAGCACCTGCACAATAATTAACGCTTTCAAGGCACTACTCCGATCCATTACTCTTTAGCTAGCCGCACACTACGCCGATTTTCAGCGTACCGAGCCAACTGAAGTCGCAAGTCAGGCGTAAAGACTAGTTTTCGATGGTACCGACTCATCTCACAGCCGATTCGAAAAACTAATCGGGAGCCAGACTGATCGGCGAGAGTCGCTAGCAATAGCCAATCATATCTTTCGCATATAACGCGTGACATCATTAAACACAATTTCTAGCGCGAGAAATACGTGTTGGTAGCACCTAATGCAGGTATATACTGTAATTCCACAGACTGAAGCTTTATCCATAGACACAGTGGGCTGGAAAGCCACTCTGCTCAAGTTGTGTGGCTGAATTCCAAATCGCTTTAACTCCCCTATATAAGTGCACTATTTAAGGTTGGAAATAATAGCTCATGCAGCCTAGATAGTGCGCTACATATTCCATGTTGTGTCATTTGTAATTCAGCCTGTAGCATCTTCAAGTGTTGGATTTAACAGTAACTATATCCAATAGCCAATCACAAAGCTATTAAGTTGTCACGTGTCGCTTCAATCGCGACTGCACTCGTCAACAGTCGGGGGATATGTGCATGCCCTGTTGGGAGTCGGCTCTGAAATGGGTCGGTTCGGTACCGCGTGGATCGCCGTGGTGTGCGGCTAGCTTAAGTCCATGCTTAATCTGGCTTCTGCAGTAAACAAAGGTCGCACGTTTGACATCAGGGCAGATTTGTTGTCATTTTTTTGGCGCAGATTGTGACGTTCTAAAACGCAAAACTCCGGTTATCTCTGTCTACACGAAAAGGCATACACGGAGTTTTCAAAAATCTTCACTTTGCCCGGAGTTTTTTTAAATATTCGTTTTTGATGTGTTTTCATGTGGACAACAGGTCAAAACGTAGAAAAATATCTTCGATTTAGCAGATACCCGGCTACGTGTGGACGGGGTCTTAGTATACAGATTCATGTACTGAATATAGCGGGGTCATAAATGACCACACCTGGTCATATTAGTCGCTAAAATAGCTTGATCACTTGAAAATTAAAGTTTGAGTTTAATTGAAAAATTGTAAATCCTTCCATAACTACTTATCCTGTGCAGGGTCACAGGCAAGCTGGAGCCTATCCCCGCTGACTATGGGCAAGAGGCAGGGTACACCCTGGACAAGTCACCAGGTCATCACAGGGCTGACACATAGAGACAAACAACCATTCACACTCACAGTCAAGTTAAAGCCACCAATTAGCCTAACCTGCATCTATTTGGACTGTGGGGGAAACCAGAGCAAACCCACACAGACACAGGGAGAATATGCAAATTCCACACAGAAAGGCCCTCATCAGCCGCTGGGCTTGAACCCAGGACCTTCTTGCTGTGAGGCAACAGTGTGCCACTACACCACTGTGCCACTCAAATTGTAAATTATGAAAGGATAACGATTATCATAATTATACCTGCTTTTTTATAAACTCTGTTAATGAATTTCCTTTCATTTAACTTGTTAATATATTTAGAAATAAAAAGGTTCTGGTCAGGACAAGTGAAAAATTTTGCTGCTTGTTTGACTGGACTGGTGGATTAAAAAGTTAATGTTGAGCCCTGCTCATGCAGTAAGACAGTAGTAGAATTAGTGATAGTATTGAGAATTTGTCGTTTTATTATTAAAGACACAATCTACAGTCAAACAATAATGTTAATAGACATACAGTATACAGTAAAATATCTGTACCTTTATGGCAGTTCCACTGAAATTAATTAAAATAACATTTCAGGCCTGGGTCCCCAGTTCGATCCTGAGCTTAGATTAGTCTCTGTGTGATGTTTCACCTGTTCTCCTCATGTCCACTTGGGTTTCCTGAGGGATCTCCAGTTTTCCCCCAGCATGACCAGGATAAAGTGGTTATTGATAGTGTTTGTAGGACTTAAGACCGTTCTTTGTTTCTAGACCAGACTCAAGACCACTTTTTGAAGGTCTTGGTCTTGTCTCGGGATTGACCATATTTTAACTTGGTCTTGTCTCAGTCTCAGGCAAAGAAGACTCGGGATTTTATTTCAAGACCGGTCAAAACCACAACTGTGGGGATTTCAATAAATTGCCTATGCATTGTCTAATTTATTTGTTCATATTGTTACTGTAATGGGATGTAAAATTCCTTGCTTCAAATGCAACTAATAACGTGACTCATTGCTAATTTGAAATTTTCATTACTGTTAACAGCCGTCACCCCTCCCCCCCTTCACACCCACTGGCCTGGTCCTGGTCTTGACTCGGTCTAGCCCTGCTTTGGTCTTGACTTGATTTCAACCCCTCAAAGTCTTGGTCTTCTCTCGGTCTCGATACACTCTGGTCTTGGTCATGACTTGGTCTCGGTTTCGGTGGTCTTGACTGCAACGCTAGTTATTGAAGATGAATTAAATGAATAAACATGCTAATAATAGAGGAAAACTGAAAAAAAAACAACATCTTACCTAAAACCAGACTTCCTCTTGCATTCAACCTTGAGTACTTCATTGGCTGTGACCTTGATACCCCTATGCACAGAAAGTAGCTAGCTTACTAGTAGCTTTCACACAAAAATGAGGGGAAAAAAAGAGATGTCCTGATTTATTAATCCTGTAGCAGCTGGCAGCCAATAAAATGTGATTAACGAAACTACATGATTTGTTTGTCTGGTGTGGTTAAATATAGAATCATAAAGATGACTTGATTATTGAACACATCCACCGACTGTCCATGTTATTAAGAACACCTGAACATTCATGTGGTGTATGAATCATGCATGATCATCCATGTGATTGGCTGATTAGACAAATGCATGAAAGTGTAGATGCATGAACTGGGTGGACAGGTGTTCCTTATACAGTGGAAGGTGAGTTTGTGTGTGTTATGTTAGCCATCGGCAAATAAGCATTAGGAACTGTCATGGGATCGGGATAGTGGTGTAGTGGTTAGCACTGTCACCTCGCAGCAAGAAGGTTCTGGGTTTGAGCCCAGGGGTCTTTCTGTGTGGAGTTTGCATGTTCTCCCCATGTCTGCGTGGGTTTCCTCCGGGTGCTCCAGTTTCCCCACAGTCCAAAGACATGCAGGTTAGGCTAATTGGTGGGTCTAAACAGACCATAGATGTGAGTGTGAATGGTTGTTTGTCTCTATGTATCAGCCCTGCGATTATCTGGTGACTTGTCCAGGGTGTATCTCACCTCTCACCCATAGTCAGCTGGGATAAGCTCCAGCTTGCCCATGACCCTGTACAGGATAAGTGGCTACAGATAATGGATGGATGGGTTCAAACCTAAAATCATCCCAAATCCAAATCAGCCACGCTACGCCCGGACTCTGAGTTATATTCTCAAATAAGGGGCTACACCGCAGGTCTGTGAGAAGCTGAGAGAATTTCAGCAATTTAACGTGCCTCTGTGGGCAGTCGAGCTGAACAGCAAACTCATTATAAATGTGTGGCAGCAGGGGCGTGGCCGAGCATCAGTCTGTGAATGGAGGGCGGAGTCAGGGAAGGTGAGTGGTCATGTCACTACACCTGTTGTCAATTAACGTGTGTTTGTGTGTCTCCTCCAGTGACCGCGCCCTATAAGAGGAGAGTGAGAAGGGGAGGTCGGTGCCAAGGGCTCGATACTAGCCTGTGTGTGTGTGTGTGTGTGTGTGTGTGTGAGAGAGAGAGAGAGAGAGTGAGTGAGTGAGTGAGTGAGTGAGTGAGTGTTTTTGAGTCCTATGCTGAAAAGCAGCAATAAAGAAAATACTTCAAACGCAAACAACTGCCTGCCGTGCTTCTGTGCTCCACCCACATCAAGGTCTCGCTACAAAATGAGAACTAGACATATTTAGAAAGAAAACAGGGCAGAAATAATCAATAGAAATAATGTCCATCCACAGAAGGGCACATTATTTATCTTAATTATAATGGAGTTTGTTTGGAACCATAAGGTCAGACCAAGCTTGGGGCAGATGCATTTTGGTTTTCCGAATCATTAATTAGTCAAATTGGGCTGCTAAGGGGGGGAAGAACATGAACCTGGAGCAGTGAATTTGCTTTTTACACTGGATTATTTGTGAGAGTGGCCCAGATATTTGGGGAAGTTGGTTAAATCACATTGATGACGCTACCACTTTCACCACTTTAACCTGCCTACATCCTTTGAGTCATAAGCGTTCACATTTCAGAGCATTTACACACTGTACACCACTGCTCATGGAACTGGCACAACATGTATAAATATCTGATAATTATTGCTATTAGCCTTGATTTCCCACTGCAGCAAATGAACATGGTCTTATTTTAATGATCTCAAACTTTGTCTTTTCGAAACAAAAAAAAAAAAGATAATAATATCTCCTGTCACTACAGCGAACTCCTTCACAGTTATACTGATGAATTGTTCTGTCAAAAGAGGGTAAAGGGTCTATAAATAGTCCCAGCTTCTTTTGTCTCCTCTGAGTTCAGGCAGGTAGAAAGTCCAAGCTCTGGACCAAATATGGTCAGGGGAAAGGGACCCTCTGAAAGTGCCACAACACCGGTCAGCAGTTGTGTGGTTATTAGGGAAGCACTAGAGTGGAACATAACATTTTCAGTTTCAATTAAATCTACCAGAGCATATATAATGCATTTCAAGTCCTTGCTGTGTGAGAATCCTTTTGAATTCACCGAAGGTTGTTGTTGATACGGCACTGAAATTAGCCTCACTGCGTGCATCTTCACTGAAGTCATCAGTCTTGAGTCAGAACAATTAATTTTGTGTCACGCACTCACCAGCAGATTTATGCGTCTCCAACTAGCATTGAGGATGCGATGATTCACAAACATTTTCCTCCCATGTTATAAATGAAGGCAGGGAGATACTCTGCTCATTAATTTCCTTTTTGCTCAAGAGACAGGTGGATATATATTAAAGTTTCAATTATTTTTAACACTCAGTACACCTATACCCTGTCATCCAGAGATTTTAAACGTCATGGGGTGTCAAGCATACTGACTCAATCAAGTGTCTGAATTTTGAATTTGTGAAATGAGAATTAACAGAGCTAGTCTCTGTTATTCCACTAGTGGGCAAAGTAGAGCAATAAACACATGGCAATAGAGTCATCTCATGCAGGGCCGTCGACAGGGGGGGACAACCGGGTATTTTGTCCCGGGCCCAGGCATGAGGGGGGTCCCAGAACTGGTCCCTCATGAAGATGCCATTAATCATTCTGTTTCATTTCAAAATGTGTTGATTTGGGGGAGAAAAATGTGCTATATTTGCATTCAATGAATGATTTCTGGTTCTTTTGCCTTTATTGTCTTCGAAAATAGATTCAAGAACCCACCTACCACCCCTAATGCAGAAATGGTTTGGTCTTTGATTAAGGCGCCAAATAACACGGCACTATTCCATCATAACGCTTCGACAATAAGCGTGCGAGCCCGTTTGCCAACATGCACAAGTCAGGAGCAAAGAAAAGAAAAGAGAAAAAGAGATGAAGAAGCCAAGAGCCTCAGGGGCTCACTGCATAGATATTTTAGAAAAGATTCAGATGATGCAGCAGGTGGTGAAGGCAGTGGGGCAGCTGAGCCAGGTAAGACACAGATAACCTTTTTCCAGCCCCGTAATGTAACCCCAGCACATGCGACGTGCCATTCATAATTATAAAGTAGGGGATAGCAGGGTACACTGAGTGAACACTGAAATGCACAGGGCATTGAATTATTTCATAAACATATCGGTTTAATAACACTGTGTTGCATATATCTCAATGAAGCAAAGAATAGCACATTGGCCCGCAATCATATCCAAATGTTTTAGGCACGCTTGCTGAGCTGCGCTGAGCTGGACTCCGGTTAGCTGAAAGCCCGTGGAACGCTGCCTCTTGTTAATTAAACCTTATTTTGTTGGAAATCATCCCGTGTAGATACGACGGCATGTGAAATTGCCAGCTAGATAGAGTTTAATGTAACGAATGGGCTATAAATGGGGTGTTTTGAGGTTAGTCTGTTGCAAAACATTAAACTTTCGCTTAGACTGGATACTCTTCAAACAATTCCCTTGCTCAAGTGAAAAATGATAGGCCTGTATGAAAAGCGCAATTAATGAAAGTAGCCTAATAAGCCCTAAATGAATAAAACAACCTCTGTTTTATTGTTGTTGCTTACACATTAAGATTTTGAAATCTTCTCGGTCCAGTTCTATATCCAGGGAACATTGTAATCCTTTTGGTTTATCCGTAATAAACGTGTCAGCCCCCAGGTCAGATAGGCTAATGTTACGTGGTTGGGAGGGTGTCAATTTTTTTTGTAACATTCTAAATCGAGTACGGAAAGGATGTTTATGAAAAACAAGACAAAAAAATACACTGAAAAAACTCACTGTACACATCACTAGTGGTGATGCTTCTATGTTCAGATTTTGGGAAAGCCATAACTCCGTTCTCATTGAGGCCCAGTTCCATCCCGTAAACAATCATTTTGGTTTATCAACTACCTGCGCTCAAACATGTCACAGGAGAGGCTCAATGGGCTGGCTATGCTCTCTATAGAGTGCGAACTTGCAAAGAAGCTGGACTTCAATGACCTTATTGACGACTTTGCCACAGCAAAAGTCCGGCGCATTGCATTTCGCACCTGAATAGTTGCAGACTAAGGAAATGTTCAAACTGTAAATATGTTGAAATGTTGAAATTAAATGGTTGACTGTTATAATGGGCTTGGAATACCTGTTATTTAAGGGTTGGAGTGAATGGAGACTGTGAAAAGAGGGGTTGGGTGTGGGTGGTTGCTGTGTGGCGATGTGCGTGCGCGCGTATGTGTGTGTGTGTGTGGGGGGGGCACTCAGATTATTTGGGGGGGGGGCCCACTCAGATTATTTTGTCCCGGGCCCAGCCAAAGCTGTCAACGGCCCTGATCTCATGACAAAAAGTGCTAATGATACATAATTTTTCATTAGCAAATTAAAAAAGTACTGTACATAAAATAATATTCATGGCATTTAGTAGAAGCTCTTATCCAGAGCAACATACATACAACATACCCAGAGCAGCCTGGGGAGCAGTTGGGGGTTAGGTGCCTTGCTCAAGTGCCTTGCACTTCAGCCATTCCTTCTGGTCCAGGGAATCGAACCGGTGACCTTTTGGTCCAGCAATTGGATTAATTCTTCTTCTTCTTCTTTCAGCTGTTCCCATTAGGGGTTGCCACAGCAGATAATGTCCCACCATCTCCTCCTGTCCTCCTTCTGTCACACCAACCTTCTTCATGTCCTCCTTCACCACATCCATAAATATAATCTTTGCTCTTCCTCTTTTCCTTCTATCTGGCAACTCCATCTCCAGCATTCTTTTCCCAATATACCCTGGATCTCTCCTCTGTACATGTCCAAACCATCTCAATCTTGCCTCTCTCACTTTGTCTCCAAGCCATCCTACATGTCCTGTCCCTCAAATATTCTTGTTTCTAATCCTGTCCAACTTTGTCACTCCCAATGAAAATCTCAGCATCTTCAACTCTGTTACCTCCAGTTCAGTACCACTGTCTGAAAGCCATACAACATCGCTGCTCCTCCTACTGTCTTATACACTTTCCCTTTAACTCTTGCTCGCAACCTTCTGTCACGAATCGCTCCTGACATCCTCTTCTCCTCCATCCATTCCAACCTGCTTACATTCTCTTCTTCACTTCTTTTCCATACTCGCCATTACTTTCTATAGTTGACCGCAGATATTTGAACTCACCTGCTTTGACCACCTCTAGTCCTTGTAGCTGTACCATTCCACTGTCCTCACCCTCATTCACACTCATATACTCCATCTTGCTCCAACTGACTTTCATTCCCTTCCTCTCTAGTACATATCTCCATGTCTCTAAGTTTTCTTCCACTTGCTTCCTGTTCTCAATACAGATCACAATATCATCTGCAAACATCATTGTCCATGGGGCCTCTTGCCTGATTTCATCTGTCAACATGTCCAATATCATTGCAATAATAACTAGACTGCATTTCCACAGAGAAAATGCAAAGGGTGCTTGCTGAGCTGTAGCAGAACAGCTATCATGCTAGCATGCTAAAAGCTAGCATGTCAACATGCTAATGCCAACATGCTAACAACTAGCATGCCAACAGTTAGCATACTAGCATGCTAAAAGTTAGCATACTAAAATGCTAACAGCATACTAACATGCTAAAAGCTAGCATGTTAACATGTTAATGCTAACATGCTAATAGATAACATGCTAACAGCTAGCATTCTAACATGCTAATGATTAACATGCTATTTGGCCATCCAAGATGGCACCACAGACAGCTGCCATGGGACTTTGCTCTCTCGTACTTTCTATGTTTTGTGTAATTGTTGTGTTAATTCTTCTCCGTGCTACATGGAATGCTGCGCTGAGGTTTTTTTTTTAATGCCTACACATTCCGCTCCTGATAGGAGCGAAATGTGTGGGTGTTTTTTCCTCTCATCTCTCATCTCTCATTTCTCAGCCTCTCCCTTCCTGACAAGCCTCTCTCTTGTTTTGCTTCTGCGGACTCATCTTGTCTGAGAGACCCTTCCTGCACTGTTCTCCGAATCGAAATTATGGATTTGATCAACTGGTTACTTCATGCAATTGACACAATCTTCTCGACGAGAAGTCTGGGTTCGGGGGAACCTGCCTGTCCTGCCGGAACGTTTGCAGCCGGATACACCATGGATGCCTGGGAGAAGTGGCGTGTGGTGTGCTTGGTGATTCTTTCCGTGGAGGACATTGAGGATATTTACCTATTCGGAACCATGATCACAGGATTTTGCTGATTGGACTTGGCATTGCCCTGGTGTATTGAGGAAATCAGATAACAGTGGCAGCTGTTCAAAGCCCCACAAAGCTGACCAACATGATTGAGGCGGTGGGCAGAGCTGTTGGCACTCAGACTGTGGCTGTTCAGAACTTGAGTTGCAACATTGATAACATCATGGAGAAGTTGATGGCTTTGCAGAGAGAAATGGATCATTTTGGTGGCCAGAATGGACAAGCGGGTTAGGTGAAAAAGGACACGTCTACCCATCTTAAGTCTAAACAAATTCCAGTCTTATCTTGGCTCTCCCAGCCAGCACTGCCTTCAAGGCCGTCGCTGTAGAAACGCGATTCTCCCCCTGGAGTTCACTGCAGTGAGACTCTGTGTGTTTTTTTTTCTATGCTTTCTTTCTGTCTGTACTATGAAAGCTAAGTCAAACCGGAGTCAAATTCCTCATGTGTATAACATATCTGGCAATAAAGTGCTTCTGATTCTGATTTGTTAAAATTATAACACTTTAAGGCTAATATGCTGACAGCTATCATGCTAACAGCTAACAGGCTAACATGCTAATGGCTAGTATGTTAACTTTTAGCATGCTAACACGCTGAGGGTGACATGCTAACAGCTAACATGCTAACAGTTAGCATGCTAACAGTTAGCATGCTAACATGCTCAGGTGAACTTGCTAACAGCAAACATGCTAACTCTGCATGCTACCATGCTAATCCTCAGATGTTAACAGCTCTCATGATAACATGCTAATGGTGAACATGCTAACAACTTGCGAGCTAACAGCAGGCATGATATCGTAATGGGTAACATGCTAACAGCTAGCATGATAACACGTGAATGCTTATATGCTAATTGCTATTGTGTGTGCGTGTAAGTATTCCTAATAAAGTGGCCATTGAGTTGAAGTTGATTTGCTGTCAAAGTCTCAAATGAGCAGATCCTTGCCAAATGCATCATCACCTATGGGGGAAGGGAAGAATGACTCAGTCAAGCTTCCATTTATTAGCAGCAAAATGGAGAAAAAATGGACAGATGAAAGGCAAAACAAAGATGAGTGCGGGTCAGAACCGATATCATGTGTGTGATGGGTGATTTGGCCTGAGGTGCCGTATGAAGTTTGGTGGATGTGTGGTGGTTACTGAGCAAAACTCCATTCATTTGAATGGGGCCAAAAATCAATGGAAGCCTATGGAGGTAAAAAGAGATGTGTGAAAACCAAGGAAAAGATGAGTGCAGGTCTCAGACGAGGGGATGGATCTGTGTGGGGACTTGGTCTGAGGCATCAAGTGAAGTTCCTTGAAGTTTGGTCACTTGGTTAAAAAAAAATTGATGGAGAGTGATAGTTTTTCTCCTGAAACACCATTCATTTTCAATGGGGCCAAAAATCAATGCAAGCCTATGGAGGAAAAAGGGATGAGCAAAAGGAAAGGAAAAATATGAGTGCGGGTCAGAACCGATTGCATGTATGTGTCGGGGGAGTTGGCCTGAAGTATCAAATGAGGTTTGGTGCATCTGCGATGGAGCGTGTCTGAGTAGGATGATTTGATTCATGAGCCCTATTCATTCTCTATGGAAAAAAAAACAAAAGAAAAACGACAAGAACAAGAGAACAGGTATGTTGATCCAAAAGCTGCACACTACACCACTTCAGGCCAGATGTCTCAGAGTTGGAACGGTGTCTCTATCTCGAACGCCCTAGGAGGAGTAGTGGATCCAAAAAACGTGTCGGAATAGGGCAGAATAAGTAAACCTAAGAAGAACAAAATGAGCAAGCACACAATAACATGACTGTCAATGATGGCGTACCTCACTCCGGCCCAGTCTAGTCCAGAAGGAAGGATCTAAAGTGGGCCACCTTGCGCAATAAATGTTGCAAGCTACAACCCCGATTCCAAAAAAGTTGGGACAAAGTACAAATTGTAAATAAAAACTCATCTCATCTCATTATCTCTAGCTGCTTTATCCTGTTCTACAGGGTCACAGGCAAGCTGGAGCCTATCCCAGCTGACTACAGGCGAAAGGCGGGGTACACCCTGGACAAGTTGCCAGGTCATCACAGGGCTGACACATAGACACAGACAACCATTCACACTCACGGTCAATTTAGAGCCACCAGTTAACCTAACCTGCATGTCTTTGGACTGTGGGGGAAACTGGAGCACCCGGAGGAAACCCACGCGGACGTGGGGAGAACATGCAAACTCCGCACAGAAAGGCCCTAGCCGGCCACAGGGCTCGAACCCAGGACCTCCTTGCTGTGAGGTGACAGCGTTAACCACTACACCACCGTGCCGCCCCTAAATAAAAACTGAATGCAATAATTTACAAATCTCAAAAACTGATATTGTATTCACAATAGAATATAGACAACATATCAAATGTCGAAAGTGAGACATTTTGAAATTTCATGCAAAATTTGAAATTTGACATTTCATGACAGCAACACATCTCAAAAAGTTGGGACAGGGGCAATAAGAGGCTGGAAAAATTAAAGGTACAAAAAAGGAACAGCTGGAGGACCAAATTGCAACTCATTAGGGCAATTGGCAATAGGTCATTAACATGACTGGGTATAAAAAGAGCATCTTGGAGTGGCAGCGGCTCTCAGAAGTAAAGATGGGAAGAGGATCACCAATCCCCCTAATTCTGTGCCGACAAATAGTGGTGCAATATCAGAAAGGAGTTTGACAGTGTAAAATTGCAAAGAGTTTGAACATATCATCATCTACAGTGCATAATATCATCAAAAGATTCAGAGAATCTGGAAGGATCTCTGTGCGTAAGGGTCAAGGCCGGAAAACCATACTGGGTGCCCGTGATCTTCGGGCCCTTAGATGGCACTGCATCACATACAGGCATGCTTCTGTATTGGAAATCACAAAATGGGCTCAGGAATATTTCCAGAGAACATTATCTGTGAACACAATTCACCGTGCCATCCACTGTTGCCAGCTAAAACTCAATAGTTCAAAGAAGAAGCCATATCTAAACATGATCCAGAAGCGCAGACGTCTTCTCTGGGCCAAGACTCATTTACAATGGACTGTGGCAAAGTGGAAAACTGTTCTGTGGTCAGACGAATCAAAATTTGAAGTTCTTTATGGAAATGAGGGACGCTGTGTCATTCGGACTAAAGAGGAGAAGGACGACCCAAGTTGTTATCAGCGCTCAGTTCAGAAGCCTGCATCTCTGATGGTATGGGGTTGCATTAGTGCATGTGGCATGGGCAGCTTACACATCTGGAAAGACACCATCAATGCTGAAAGGTATATCCAGGTTCTAGAGCAACATATGCTCCCATCCAGACGATATCTCTTTCAGGGAAGACCTTGCATTTTCCAACATGACAATGCCAAACCACATACTGCATCAGTTACAGCATCATGGCTGTGTAGAAGAAGGGTCCGGGTACTGAACTGGCCAGCCTGCAGTCCAGATCTTTCACCCATAGAAAACATTTGGTGCATCATAAAATGGAAGATACAACAAAAAAATACCTAAGACAGTTGAGCAACTAGAATCCTACATTAGACAAGAATGGGTTAACATTCCTATCCCTAAACTTGAGCAACTTGTCTCCTCAGTCCCCAGACATTTACAGACTGTTGTAAAGAGAAAAGGGGATGTCTCACAGTGGTAAAAATGGCCTTGACCCAACTTTTTTGAGATATGTTGTTGTCATGAAATTTAAAATCACCTAATTTTTCTCTTTAAATGATACATTTTCTCAGTTTAAACATTTGATATGTCATCTATGTTCTATTCTGAATAAAATATGGAATTTTGAAACTTCCACATCATTGCATTCCGTTTTTATTTACAATTTGTACTTTGTCCCAACTTTTTTGGAATTGGAGTTGTATATACACTATACACAAACTACTGTATATATAGAAGCTACAGTATATACACCCTAGGAATACCTAAGAATCAAAAATGGTAAGGAACTGACCAAGAAGAAGTGATTTTTGTTGAATTGCTCATTGAGGCTTAATTAGTCTATAACTTCATTAATAATTGTAATTCAGTACATCTGGGTATAAATTATATGCACCCTAGGTACCCCATCTTCATGCCAGAAAGAATCAAAATCAGTGAAGAATTGAGGGAGAAGAAGCGATATGTGTGGAAACTGCTCATTAAGGCTTAAATACTCCATATCTTCATTATTAATTGCATTTATGAAAATTTGGGTAGACACCATATACACACCCCAGGCAGACCTACCTTCCTGCCAAAAAGAATCAAAATCAGTGAAGAATTGAGGGAGAAGAAGCGATATGTGTGGAAACTGCTCGTTAGGGCTTAAATACTCCATATCTTCATTATTAATTGCATTTATACAAATTTGGATAGATGCCATATACACACCCCAGGCAGACCTACCTTCCTGCCAAAAAGAATAAAAATCAGTGAAGAATTGAGGGAGAAGAAGCGATTTTCTTGAAATGTGGACGACGATGGACAGACGACAGACGACAGATGACACACGATGGCATAAGCTCATCTGTTGGCCTGATGAGATAATAATAATAATAATAATAATAATAATAATATCATGAGGATGATGATGTTAAAATAATTATCAACTAAATTTGGTTAATTTGTTGCGACAGTAACAAAGGGAAGGGAAGGAGTCAGTATTTTTTCACACAGGGCCAGTTGGTGTTGGATTCACTTTTTTCTTCAATAAATTAGCTAATTATTTAAACCCCCCATTTTGTGTTTCCACAGGTTGACTCTCCCGAAATATATATGATTTTTTCCACTACGGCTTCAGAGCGTGAAAGGATTTTCAGTGATGTGAACATATTTTCTAATTATCCATGCTCAGTGACTCCCTGAAACATTTCAGAAATAAACCAAAGAGAGGGAAATGAATCGTTTTACAATTAAAGTCACTTGTATGAGCAGCCAGGAGTAGCTGATTGAGCCTTTGTCTTCCTTATTTACCAGAATTGGCATCATGTGAGCCATGGAAGTGGAAAAAAAAAGTTAATTGAAACAATGGACAAAAAAAAGAGAGAAAATGTTAGAGGATAGAAATAGCACTGTAAATGTTCACTACTGAGGTGCAACACATAATATTCACAAAACAAAGGGCTTGACCACAGGCTTTAAATCATTTCTCTGTATTAGCATTTCTGTGTTTGCTGCGACGATCAACGGTGGCAACAAGCCAGAAAATGCTTCTGCAAATGGAGAGATAAAGAAGGCTATCTTGGATTTGCAGATGTACTGTACATAATGTTCAAGTGGGTTTGTTTGCATGGGGATATGTACATGTATTTAGTAGATGGACTAAAAGTTAAAGGAAAGTACACAAAGTTTCAGTGGAAACATGATGTTTTGGACAAATGTCACTGTCATTTACTGTGATTTTAATCTGGTTAACACATGATTAAAAAACAAACAAACAAACAAACAAACAAACCACCAGACTTGAAAACGTGTACATATTCCCATGGAAAATACATTGTACAGGTAATTTGGTGATTAATAAATTGCTAATGCATGCTGATTACAGCCAGTCATGATGAATGTCTTTTGTCTGAAATGTCAGATTTATCTGGAAATATTTCCTGAATTCTTTGTCTGTAAACTTTCTGTGATGACTGAGTACATGACATCACATGTAAAATAAATGAAGAATGTTGAGATTTTTGATATCTTTTGGGAAAACTGAACTTTGTCAAACATGCCTTTAGTGCTGAATAAAAACATTGAAAGACACTGACAAATATGAAATAAAGTCATATATATATATATATATACACACAGTATATATGACTGCCTATCAGGCGGCATGGTGGTGTAGTGGTTAGCACTGTTGCCTCACAGCAAGAAGGTTCTGGGTTCAAGCCCAGTGGCCGGTGAGGGCCTTTCTGTGAGGAGTTTGCATGTTCTCCCCGTGTCTGCATGGGTTTCCTCTGGGTGCTCCGTTTTCCCCCACAGTCCAAAGACATGCAGGTTAGGTTAATTGGTGGCTCTAAATTGACCGTAGGTGTGAATGTGAGTGCAAATGGTTGTTTGTGTCTCTGTATCAGCCCTGCGATGACCTGGCGACTTGTCCAGGGTGTACCCCGCCTTTCGCCTGTAGTCAGCTGGGATAGGCTCCAGCTTGCCTGCGACCCTGTAGAACAGGATAAAGCAGCTAGAGATAATGAGATGAGATTTTGCATTTTGTGCAATTTTTTTACCTTGCGCAATACCAGAAAAATTCTGTTGAAATCAAGCCATTTAAGGCGAATTGGTCCGCCTCTGAAAAAAATTGGTATTTGAATTTCTTGGCAAACATTGATTTTCGTGACGTCATGTGCGGGATGCCTCCCTCTGAATCCTACGTCAGCGCTGGTTTGTTTATGAGAAAACAACCTGGTGGTTTTCTGCAAATTTCTTCAACGTTATCATGTAAATATTAAAATGGTTAACAGATGTAGGAGGGTGTACCAACACCAATCTTGATGGGATTAGTACTCATCGTTTCCCAAAAGACCGGACAATAGGGAGAAATGGGAGCGCTTGGTCTACACAGGCTGTGGACTGAAACTGCGCAAGCTCGCGCAGCCTGCTGGCGCTTCCGCAGGTGACGTCACGATTCTGGCTCCAGACTCCCTTGGGATTTTTCCAGATGCGTTTTGTTATTTTATTTTTTTCTGCTGTAGAGAGATGGCCTTGTGCAAAATTACCCTTCTGGATGAGTGTGTAAAGGGACATACTTTCATATAAAAAATGAATAAATTGGTCCAGAATATGCACTTTAATGTTGAGCAGTATAAAATTTATTCTTCAAAATTTGAATGAGAAATTCAAAGGTATGTGGATTCCATAAATGATTTCACAAATTTTCAATATTCGCGCTGCCTGAGACACAGACACACAGACAGCCTTGTCCAAATCTGCAGAGGCTGTAGCCACTATGTCATCGTGTTGTTAGAATGTAACAATCGTGCCAGGCGCATGTGCATTATGCATACAGGTGTTCCTCTTAAAATGACCAGTGAGTGTATTACAATTTGGTTCACCATTTGAAATAAATGGACAAGACAAAAGAAATCACTTTCAGACATGTTTATGTTTATTACAGAGGGAAAGTGCATTCCTATTTTGAAATATACTCCAGGTTGTCCCCTTTTCCTCGCCTTCTTCAGCCAGTGGTCCCATGTGTGATGTAGATGTGACGCGCTTCGGAGTTGTTACAGGAAGTTGTCGAAAAGAGTATAGAGAGCGTGCACGTTACGTCACGAGGTCACGTGATATTCGTTATCCGCCATTTTGGACGGCAAGGCCGCGCATAGAACTTAGACGAACCCATTCTAATTATCAAGTGTGTGGGAGTAGATCTTTCGAGAATGGTTATATCTTGTTCAGCATTTGGTGTAATCTTCTAATTCAATACTCCTAGTACATCTGTTAAGTTGATTTTCGGATTGAATGATAACTGCATACTTAGAAACTAGACAGTCTCTAACGTTTAAAATGGCTATGCCTAGCCCTACTACCCTGGCCTAGTCTATGACAATGTTTTATCTTTTTGGCTCATATATGCCTTTGAAAGGCCAATCCATAGAAGGGATGGCGAAAACTAAAAAAAATCTTGACCAACCACCGAGCCTCATTAGCCGGTTAAAGTCGGTTAACCTATGAGTTTAAACAGGGATGCAAACGGCGGATGCCGTTCACGGCTGAAACGCGCAGATCCGATTTTTTTCTTTAAGGGGGCGTTGGAGTGTCTGAATAATTTCATCAGAGTAAATTCTGTATTAAAATTACTAAATAAGCAAATGCCTTCCAGTCCATGAAAAATAGGAAGTATGAGAAGAAAACTGCCCATGTTTTCGCAGAAGCTGCTCAGATTTACTGTTTTTCAGACAAAAACATACATATTTACAACCCTGTCATTATCTGGAACTGAGTTTAAATTTCGAACATTCTTAAGATAAAACGTCCTGCATAGTCTCTTTATGATAAACGTCTTAATGCCACTTACCTGTGAGGTTATCAAGTAGACATTCTTCTTCGGGAACTTCCAGAGGTATAGTTGGGATTCCCATCCTGCAAAAAAATAATTATAAGCTTCCAGGCTCTTGTAAGCTTTGAGGGCTTTGCCAGTGTAACACGATTCACGATTAACAAGAAAATTGTAAATGTCGTGGTAGGCCAGATCGGGCAAATCGCCGGCACTGCAGCTCCGAATTTCCCTGAACAAGGATTGCGGCAAGTTGTACGGAACTGCAATCCCCAACCTGGAACACTTTTCCATGTAACGCTGCCTCACGTCACCTTCAAGATGCTGAACAAACTTAGACAAGTAATCGTGCGATGTAGATGGGGTATTTTCCGAATTTTCTTGGGGATAACTCCCTGGATCCATTACACTCGCGCAAGGTAAACTATCCTGATGCCGTCCAATATGCCGGAGTGGGCGGAGTACACACGTGCGGGTCACGTGACTGCACATCCTCTATTGACACCACTGAACTCTAGCGCCAGACCTTTTCTGAGAAATAAGAGTTTGGGTCACACTGTAAAAAAATCCGTTGCTTTTACGGAAAAATACTGGCAGCTGTGGTTGCCAGAATAATCCTGTTAAAAATACAGTGAAATGTAAACAACATTACAGAATAACTTGTACATTTCACTGGGATTCCATGTACAATTAATGATAACTAAATGTAAATTTTACAGGTATTCAGTGTACAATAATCAATACATAACTGTTAATTTTACGGACATTTTTTACAGTGAAATTGCGAGTGTTCTCGATTATTGGTTTTTGTGGCTTCAAAATGATGGTTACAAGCAATGATCTACTAGACAGATATTTTATTTGATTTAGAGTTTTACGAAATGTGCCGGAGAGCCTCTACTGACATTTTTTTTTATTTTTTTAACAGGGCAACGATGTAATTTTAACTATCACATTCTGTTTTAGGGCGGCACGGTGGTGTAGTGGTTAGCGCTGTCGCCTCACAGCAAGAAGGTCCGGGTTCGAGCCCCGTGGCCGGCGAGAGCCTTTCTGTGCGGAGTTTGCATGTTCTCCCCGTGTCCGCGTGGGTTTCCTCCGGGTGCTCCGGTTTCCCCCACAGTCCAAAGACATGCAGGTTAGGTTAACTGGTGACTCTAAATTGACCGTAGGTGTGAATGTGAGTGTGAATGGTTGTCTGTGTCTATGTGTCAGCCCTGTGATGACCTGGCGACTTGTCCAGGGTGTACCCCGCCTGTCGCCCGTAGTCAGCTGGGATAGGCTCCAGCTTGCCTGCGACCCTGTAGAACAGGATAAAGCAGCTAGAGATGATGAGATGAGATGAGATTCTGTTTTAGTATTACAGTTTGTCTGTGTTTAAACTACAACAATTTGTAAATTCTACAAAAAATATGATAAATTCAACATATTCTTACTGTTAAAATAACAGTGGTATTTGGTTAGGAGTTTTACAGTATATTGATGTAAATTACACACTGCTTCGTTGTTTTTGTATTTACAGTTTTTTTATGTCATGATTTTACATAAATTCACTGTTAATTCTACGGACATTTTTTACAGTGCATGGCGACAGCGCGTGTATGTCAGCCTCGGTTCGGAGGTTTCAGTTTCGAAAACTGTAAGAGATAAGAGTAGAATAATATAAAGTACAGACACTTGGTATATTTTACTTCTCTGATTTTTAAATTGTTCATTTTTGGATTATACTTCATTTTTTACTTCATACTTCATTCATTTACCCCAGGGTAACTTCTAAGCAATTGAAGGCCTCTCTCACATTGGCTAATGTTCATGAGTCCACCATCAGGAGAACACTGAACAACAATGGTGTACATGGCAAGGTTGCAAGGAGAAAGCCACTGCTCTCCAAAAAGAACATTGCTGCTCGTCTGCAGTTTGCTAAAGATCAAGTGGACAAGCCAGAAGGCTATTGGAAAAATGTTTTGTGGCTGGATGAGACCAAAATAGAACTTTTTGGTTTAAATGAGAAGTGTTATGTTTGGAGAAAGGGAAACACTGCATTCCAGCATAAGAACCTTATCCCATCTGTGAAACATGGTGGTGGTGGTATCATGGTTTGGGCCTGTTTTGCTGCATCTGGGCCAAGACGGCTTGCCATCACTGATGAAACAATGAATTCTGAACCATACCAGTGAATTCTAAAGAAAAATATCAGGACATTTCAAGCCAAGTCAAGTCAACTTTATTGTCAAATATGCTATACATGCTGGACATACAGCACAGATGAAATATCAGTCCTCTCTGACCCACGGTGCAAACAGGCAATGCAATAAATAAAAATAGAATACTTTAAAAAAAACAATATAAACAGTATAAACACTCTAGATAGGAACTAGACATAGACTAAACACTCAAACAATATAAACAGTATAAATAAACAGTATAAACACTAGATAAGAACAAGACATAGACTAAACACTCAAGCAATATAAACAGTGTAAACACTAGATAAGAACTACACACAGACTAAACACTCAAACAGACAATATAAACAGTATAAACACTCTAGATATGAACTAGACTCAGACTAAACACACACACACACACACACACACACACACACACACACACACACACACACACACACACTTAAATTGGTTCAAATAGCCAAACAGTCAAGGGCACTTGAGGTATAGCAGGTAAACATGAAACATGAAATAAGCAGTATAATAGGACATTTGTCCATGAACTGAATCTC
This sequence comes from Neoarius graeffei, assembly GCF_027579695.1. NCBI lineage: Eukaryota > Metazoa > Chordata > Actinopteri > Siluriformes > Ariidae > Neoarius > Neoarius graeffei. The sequence goes on from NC_083572.1 coordinate 94,497,469, forward strand.
AAGAGAAGGTGGGTCATGCAGCAAGACAATGACCCTAAGCACACATGTTGTTCTACCAAAGAATGGTTAAAGAAGAATAAAGTTAATGTTTTGGAATGGCCAACTCAAAGTCCTGACCTTAATCCAATTTAAATGTTGTGGAAGGACCTGAAGCGAGCAGTTCATGTGAGGAAACCCACCAACATCCCAGAGTTGAAGCTGTTCTGTACGGAGGAATGGGCTAAAATTCCTCCAAGCCGGTGTGCAGGACTGATCAACAGTTACCGGAAACATTTAGTTGTAGTTACTGCTGCACAAGAGGGTCACACCAGATACTTAAAGTAAAGGTTCACATACTTTTGCCACTCACAGATATGTAATCTTGGATCATTTTCCTCAATAAATAAATAAATTACCAAGTATAATATTTTTGTCTCATTTGTTTAACTGGGTTCTCTTTATCTACTTTTAGGACTTGTGTGAAAATCTGATGATGTTTTAGGTCATATTTATGCAGAAATATAGAAAATTCTAAAGTGTTCACAAACTTTCAAGCACCACTGTGCTATATGGACATAGTATCAGAATTTTTTTTTCATAAGCTGTAGACATGTGTATCCATAGGGGACCTATTTTTAGAGAATTCTAAAAATAGGTCCCCTATGGGTACCTATTTTGTTTGCATTTATTCATTGGATAAATGCTTACGGGGCGGCACGGTGGTGTAGTGGTTAGCGCTGTCGCCTCACAGCAAGAAGGTCCTGGGTTCGAGCCCCGGGGCCGGCGAGGGCCTTTCTGTGTGGAGTTTGCATGTTCTCCCCGTGTCCACGTGGGTTTCCTCCGGGTGCTCCGGTTTCCCCCACAGTCCAAAGACATGCAGGTTAGGTTAACTGGTGACTCTAAATTGACCGTAGGTGTGAATGTGAGTGTGAATGGTTGTCTGTGTCTATGTGTCAGCCCTGTGATGACCTGGCGACTTGTCCAGGGTGTACCCCGCCTTTCGCCCGTAGTCAGCTGGGATAGGCTCCAGCTTGCCTGCGACCCTGTAGAAGGATAAAGCGGCTAGAGATAATGAGATGAGATGAGATAAATGCCTACTGCACAGTCTTGTTCGACTGTGTTCAAGCGTACGCTAACACACAAAATGCTTTTTCTGTTCCAGCATTTCTATACCTAAAAAGATTAAAACAACAACAAAAATAAACGTAAAAATTTGACCAGTTTCCACACATGTTGTTAAAATTTGAAGTCAATTGAATGAGAACTGGCAAAGTTATTCTCATCTCATCTCATTATCTCTAGCCACTTTATCCTGTTCTACAGGGTCGCAGGCAAGCTGGAGCCTATCCCAGCTGACTACGGGCGAAAGGCAGGGTACACCCTGGACAAGTCGCCAGGTCATCAGAGGGCTGACACATAGACACAGACAACCATTCACACTCACACCTACGGTCAATTTAGAGTCGCCAGTTAACCTAACCTGCATGTCTTTGGACTGTGGGGGAAACCAGAGCACCTGGAGAACACACAAACTCCGCACAGAAAGGCCCTCGCCAGCCACGGGGCTCAAACCCGGACCTTCTTGCTGTGAGGCGACAGCGCTAACCACTACACCACCGTGCTGCCCATTATTATTATTATTATTATTATTATTATTAATAAAAAAGAATCAATATCAAACAGGTTTTCTGTAATAGTGTTTCAAGTATTAAAAAAGCTCCAAGACCTACAGCAAGATCTGTTTTAAGTACCACTTTAATGGATTTTCAAGATTACTAAATACTTTTGAATATATTGTAAGGATTTTTGATTTGAGACAGATCATGACACTAATCCTGTCAACAGCAGACAGTTTTAAAGAGAAACTGAGCTCGTTATTCTGTTTAAGCTTGGTGGTCATGAAATTGTTGAATATTACAGTATGACTTGGAAATCAGATGGACAGAGATGTTTTGGCTCTGGAATGAGATCTAGTAGACTCAACTTTTAATCCTCCAGCTCTACAAGCCCAAATCAGAAAAAAAAAAATGTTAGGATGGTACTGTAGACAGTATGAACCCAAGATATTTCATGTTTTGTCTGGTTAACTTCTTCCTTCTGTTAATATACATCCATTCCTGTGTTTCAGACCTGCAATACATTCCAAAAAGTTGGGATGGGGCAATTTAGGCCTAGTAATGAGGTAAAACAGTGAAATAATGACATGATTTGAAACAGATGATGTTAACAGGTTATTGTGATTTGGTAAAAAAAATCAGGATCCAAGAAAGGTCTAGTCACTGAGGAGCAAAGAGGAGCAGAGGATCTCCAGTTTGTCAACAAATGCATTAGAAATATATGAAGGGATTTGGATATTTCACTCTCTATGGTACATAATACCATTAAATGATTCAAGGAATATGGAGGATTTTGAGTGAATAAAGGGAAAGGGCACAAGCCAAAGCTGAACACCTGTGATCTCCAATCCCTCAAATGGTGCTGCATCAAGAACCGTCATTCATCTATTGTCGATATAACCACATGGGCTTGGGATTACTTTGGCAAAACCTTTGCCAAGCTTGACAATACAGAGTTACATGCACAAATGACAGTTAAAACTTTCCTGTGCAAAAAAAGGAAGCCTTATGTTAACTGTGTCCAGAAGCGCCGTCGACTTCTCTAGGCTTGGCGGCATCTGGGATGGACCATCACATGGCGGAAATGTGTATTGTGGTCAGATGAATCAGTATTCCAGGTCTTTTTTTGTGAGAAATGTACTCTGTGTGCTCTGGACCAAAGACAAAAAGGACCATCCAGACTATTCCCAGGAACAAGTCCAAAAGCCAGGGTCTGTCATGGTATGGGGTTGTGTCAGTGCCCTTGACAAAGGTAACTTACACTTCTGTGATGGAGCATTTATGCAGAAATTAATGCATTGAGATTTTGGAGCAACATACAGTGGTGCTTGAAAGTTTGTGAACCTTTTAGAATTTTCTATATTTCTGCATAAATATGACCTAAAACATCATCAGATTTTCACACAAGTCCTAAAAGTAGATAAAGAGAACCCAATTAAACAAATGAGACAAAAATATTATACTTGGTCATTTATTTCTTGAGGAAAATGATCCAGTATTACATATCTGTGAGTGGCAAAAGTATGTGAACCTTTGCTTTCAGTTTGTGGTGTGACCCCCTTGTGCAGCAACAACTGCAACTAAACATTTGCGGTAACTGTTGATCAGTCCTGCACACCGGCTTGGAGGAATTTTAGCCCGTTCCTCCGTACAGAACAGCTTCAACTCTGGGATGTTGGTGGGTTTCTTCACATGAACTGCTCGCTTCAGGTCCTTCCACAACATTTCGATTGGATTAAGGTCAGGACTTTGACTTGGCCATTCCAAAACATTAACTTTATTCTTCTTTAACCATTCTTTGGTAGAACGACTTGTGTGCTTAGGGTCGTTGTCTTGCTGCATGACCCACCTTCTCTTGAGATTCAGTTCATGGACAGATGTCCTGACATTTTCCTTTAGAATTTACTGGTATAATTCAGAATTCATTGTTCCATCAATGATGGCAAGCCGTCCTGGCCCAGATGCAGCAAAACAGGCCCAAACCATGATACTACCATCACCATGTTTCACAGATGGGATAAGGTTCTTATGCTGGAATGCAGTGTTTTCTTTTCTCCAAACATAATGCTTCTCATTTAAACCAAAAAGTTCTATTTTGGTCTCATCTGTCCACAAAACATTTTTCCAATAGCCTTCTGGCTTGTCCACGTGATCTTTAGTAAACTCCAGACGAGCAGCAATGTTCTTTTTGGAGCAGTGGTTTTCTTCTTGCAACCCTGCCATGCACACCATTGTTGTTCAGTGTTCTCCTGATGGTGGACTCATGAACATTAACATTAGCCAATGTGAGAGAAGGCTTCAGTTGCTTAGAAGTTACCCTGGGGTCCTTTGTGACATCACTGACTATTATACGCCTTGCTCTTGGAGTGATCTTTGTTGGTCGACCACTCCTGGGGAGGGTAACAATGGTCTTGAATCTCCTCCATTCGTACCCAGTCTGTCTGACTGTGGATTGGTGGAGTCCAAACTCTTTAGAGATGGTTTTGTAACCTTTTCCAGCCTGATGAGCATCAACAACGCTTTTTCTGAGGTCCTCAGAAATCTCCTTTGTTCATGCCATGACACACTTCCACAAACGTGTTGTGAAGATCAGACTTTGATAGATCCCTGTTCTTTAAATAAAACAGGGTGCCCACTCACACCTGATTGTCATTCCACTGATTGAAAACACCTGACTCTAATTTCACCTTCAAATTAACTGCTAATCTTAGAGGTTCACATACTTTTGTCACTCACAGATATGTAATATTGGATCATTTTCCTCAATAAATAAATGACCAAGTATAATATTTTTGTCTCATTTGTTTAACTGGGTTCTCTTTATCTACTTTTAGGACTTGTGTGAAAATCTGATGATGTTTTAGGTCATATTTATGCAGAAATATAGAAAATTCTAAAGGGTTCACAAACTTTCAAGCACCACTGTATGCTGCCTTCAAGACGACATCTCTTTTTCAGGGAGATTTCAATAAGACAATGCAAAACCACATTCTGCACATTATAAAGGCGTGGCTGTGGAAGAAGAGGGTGACTGTCCCCTCTGTCCCCAATAGAGAATGTGTGGGGGATTTTGAAACAAAAACTATGACAATGACCCCGTACTTTTGCACACCTTAAGACCTGTTTGCAGGAAGATTGGGGCAAAATAACACCTGAAACATGTCATCACTTGGTGTCTTCAGTCCCTAAAAGATCTTTAAAGTGTTGT